>NW_007734053.1:4610-27491 GCF_000696425.1 Galeopterus variegatus | reverse complement strand
AAATCAATAAAAAAATCCAGGAAAAAATATTCAAGAAGACATAGAGTTAGAAAAAAAGAAAAATAAGAAAGAAAAGGCAAGATAATATAAATTTTCTAAGCAAATTAGAAGATGCACAACCACTTCTCACAATTAAAAAGCATACATAAAAATATCTAAAAAATGTTTATACTTTTGACAAAGTGAAGATTTTGAAAGTAAGCAAGTAAACGTACAAATTGGTATAACTTTTTAAGAGTTAGTTCAAAATAAATATATAAAAACATCTAAAGCACCCATACTCTTTGCCCAGAATCTCTATGACTAGGAATTTCCCCTATAGGCAAATAGGTACATGGTATGTTTACTGAGGGACTACTCTTAATAGAAAATTACGGAAATTTTTTTATTATAATTAAAGAAAGAATAAAAAACTTTAAATAACTCCAAAGAACAGAAATTTAAGTAAGCTTAAGTAAAATTCTGTTTAACATGCCCTATGTCACCTTTCTTTTGTTTTCTAAAATATGACATCAGTGAATAACAAAAAGGAAGGAAATACTATTTCTGTAACTAAAAAAACTCAGTGTTATCTCTTACAGAAGAAAAGATACCTTAACCTTAGAAAATATTTTTTCTTACTTTCTAGACATGTATAAAGGTAGAGTGGGTCACCTTTTTGCATTACATAACATGAAAAAAAAATACATACATAGCAGAATGTATATTTACTTTCATTTCGTTACAGTGAGAAAGGGCCAGAATGGACATAAGGTCCCATTCATCACGTATTTACGACAAAGGCATTAATCAAGATAACACCATGTCTCTGGTAGTGAAAGCTGTGGATCAGGAAACATACGGAAACAGTTTCAGAGGAGTACATATTTTCTTGAGATCCTCTGCATTCAAAATCAAAACACCCCCTGTCCAATACACCTCGTATATTTCCAACCCAACATCTCCATTTGTGTTTCCCAGAACTGCAGTTAAAATGAAATATTAGCTCATGCTGGATGATGTTTAAGAGCACCCCATGAAATATTCTGGCAGTGGTGGACCTTCTAAGATAGTGTGGGGAATCATAACATCTACCCCTGGGGAAAAGTCACCTTCAGCCACCACAGACTGCTTGTGCTTTTGGCAACTTAAAAAATGATGGTTTTAACTTACCAAATGGCATCCATTTGAGCTTCTTGCAGAGATGATCAGGATTGGGATCCCTTGTTTAGGTGAATTACCAGACTTAGTAATATAAATAATATTCAAAGCTGAAATACCAAGAAAATGTCTCCCTGTCCATATCAATATTCATAGCTTATTATCACCTCCATTCTAGAAAGGACATTCTTTACAAAATCGAAATATGATAGGCTCTACAGTTCTATTACTGCATCATCATTATTAGCTTCTTAGTTGAATTATTGACATATGATTTTCATTGGCTCAGAGAAACTGCAATTGTTTGTCTATTCACCTTGTACTACGCCCACTGTTTGGCTCCTATTCAAGCACACGGTCATGGAAGCACTAGTCTAGAAACATAATCTATAAAAACAGAATTTAACACTGTGTAAGCATGATATCTGCTTTTATCAACACAACTTATGATCTGGTTAGGGATAGCTGCTTGATCGGGCTGCTTATTTAATAATCTGCTCTGAAAATCAATTTTAATTGTTTTTAAAGGCCTTCATGTGAAAGCAGTTACTGATATTGAGGGTTTGGGGCTGCATTTTGTTTGCTAGTTACTGCAATAGTCAGGGCATTAGAAACGATGTCCAAGAATCTTTAAAAGGTAGTTGTCTCGCTTACACTGATTACTGAATATTTTAAAATTTCTTTTTATTTATTGACAAATTATAATTGTATACATTTATAGGGTTCAATGTGATGTTATAATATATGTATACAATGTGAAAGGAAAAAATCAAGCTTATTAGTATGTCCATCACCTCAAATACTTATCATTTTTTGTTGTGAGAATTTTGAAATTTACTCTCCTGGCAATATTGAAATATATTTGTAGAATTAATATTATTGACAGTCACCATGCTATGCAACAGATCTCAAAAAACTTATTCCTCCTTCTAAATAAAATCTTGTACCTTTTGACCAACATCTCTCGATTGTCCCTCATCCTACAGCCTCTGGTAACCTCCATTTCCCTCTCTGCTCTATCGGCTTGATTGTTTTAGATTCTACCTATAAATGAGATCACGAGGTATTTGTCTTTCTGTGCCTGGCTTATTTCACTTAGCATAATGTCCTCTAGCTTCACTCATGTTGTCACAAATTGCAGAATTTCTTTTTTAAGGTGCAATAATATTCCATTGAATATATATGGTACCTTTCCCTTATCTATTCACCTATGGATGGATACTTAGGTTGATTTTATATCTTGGCTATTGTGAATCATACTGCAGCGGTCATGAGACTAGATACCTCTTTGACATATTGACTTTAAATCCTTTGCAAATATACCCAGAAGTGGGATCCATATGCTGGATCATATCGTGGTTCTATTTTTACTTTTTTCAGGAACTTCCTTAGACTTTTTTATACTACTTGTACTAATTCACATTCCCACCAACAGTGTACAAGGGCTCTCTTTTCTCCACAAGCTCACCAACACTTGTTATCGTTATATATATAATATTGTTATATAATATATATATATATATATATATATATATATATATAGTAGCCATTCTGATAGGCATGAAGTAATATCTCATTGTGGTTTTCATTTATATTTCCCTGAGGATTAAGATATTTAACTTTATGCTATATATATATATATATTTGTTGGCCATCTGTATTTCTTGTTTTGAGAACTGTCTGCTCAGGTCCTTTGCCCATTTTTTTTCTTGCAAAGCTATAGTAATTAAAACAGAATGACACTGGCATGAAAACAGACACATATAACAATAGAACAGAAAAATGAGCCTAGAAATAAACCCATGCATTTACAGTCAGTTGATTTTTGACAAAAGTGCCAAGAACACACAAGGGGACAAGGACATTCTTTTCAATAAACAGTGTTGAAAAAGCTGGATATCAACATGCAGAAGAATGAAACTGGACACCATATAAAAAAATCAACTCAAAATGGATTAAATGGATTAGGTTGGGTAAAGGGCATAAAGAAAAATCATGATTTGTAATAATAATAAGCTTATAATAAATAGTATTAAGAAAAATAAACAAACAAAAAAATACTTAATTGTAAGACTTAAAACTCTAAAACTACTAAAAGAAAACATAGAGGAAAAGCTACATGGCACTGGCCTGGCCAGTGATTTTTGGATTGTCTCCAAAAGCACAAGAACAAAAGACAAAGTAGACAAATGGAATTGCATCAAATTAAAATGTTCTGTACAGAAAAAGAAACACTTAACGAAGTGAAGACAGTCTACAGATCAGGAGAAACTGTTTGCAAATCATACATCCGATCTAGGGTTGATATGTAAAGTATAGAAGGAATTCAAAAAACTCAATAGAAAGAAAATGAATAATCCAACTACAAAGTGATTGCTGATTATTTTTATTTGTCAAACTATGATCAAATTTTCTGCAGTCAAGGAATGAGCATTTGCATTGACTGACCTGGGTTTGATTCCTGCCTTTAGAACTAAGCAGCCATGCAATTTTGGATAATATGCTTAACCTCCTTGATTTAAATAGGAGGAAATCTTCTAATTGCAAGTTGCAGAAACCCAACTTTAATTATATTAAAAAGGATTATTACTATACTATACTATACTATATATTTATACACACACACACACTTAATCATAATGTTAATATTCGTATATTTACACTAAGGGATGATGTGACAAAAACACAAAAAGGCAGAGGTAAAGCTGAATTTAGAAATGACATGATAGAAGGGCTTTGCCCTGTCCATTTCTCTTTTCTTTTTTTTTTTTTTAAATTTATTAGAAATGACATGATAGAAGGGCTTTGCCCTGTCCATTTCTCTTTTCTTTTTTTTTTTTTTTAATTTAATTTATTTTATTTTATTTTTAATTTTTATTTTGTCAATATACAATATATATGATTATTATGGCCCTTCACCGACACCTCCCGCCCTCCTCCCTCTCTCCCCTCCCCCCCAAGAATGTCCTTTCCGTTTGCTTGTTGTAACAACTTCAAAAAAAAGTATAGTAGTTATATCTTCTTCCCCACCCCCACCCCCCCGTTTTGTGTGTGTGTGTGTGTGTGTGTGTTTGTGGGTAAATTAATTTGTTTATTTTTTAGCTCCCACCAATAAGTGAGAACATGTGGTACTTCTTTTTCTCATCCTGACTCGTTTCACTCAATATTATTCTCTCAAGGTCCATCCATGTTGTTGCAAATGGCAGTATTTCATTCGTTTTTATAGCTGAGTAGTATTCCATTGTGTAGATATACCACATTTTCCATATCCACTCATCCGATGATGGACATTTGGGCTGATTCCAGCTCTTGGCGATTGTGAAGAGTGCTGCAATAAACATTGGGAAACAGGTGTACCTTCGACTTGATGATTTCCATTCCTTTGGATATATTCCCAGGAGTGGGATAGCTGGGTCGTATGGTAGGTCTATCTTCAGCTGTTTGAGGAACCTCCAAACCATTTTCCATAGGGGTTGCACCATTGTGCATTCCCACCAACAGTGTAAGAGAGTTCCTTTTTCTCCGCAGCCACGCCAGCATTTATCTTTCGGTGTCTTTTGGATTTTTGCCATCCTAACTGGGGTGAGATGGTATCTCAGTGTGGTTTTGATTTGCATTTCCTGGATGCTGAGTGATGTTGAGCATTTTTTCATATGACTGTTGGCCATTTGCATATCTTCTTTAGAGAAATGCTTACTTAGTTCTTTTGCCCATTTTTTGATTGGGTTGCTTGTTTTTTTCTTGTAAAGTTGTTTGAGTTCTTTATATATTCTGGATATTAGTCCTTTGTTGGATGTGTATTTTGCAAATATTTTCTCCCACTCTGTTGGTTGTCTTTTAGCTCTGTTAATTGTTTCTTTTGCTGTGCAGAAGCTTTTTAGTTTGATATAGTCCCATTTGTTTATTTTTCCTTTGGTTGCCTGTGCTTTTGGGGTCGTATTCATGAAGTCTGTGCCCAGCCCTATTTGCTGAAGGGTTTCTCCTATGTTTTCTTTAATAAGTTTTATTGTTTCGGGGTGTATATTTAAATCCTTAATCCATTTTGAGTTGATTTTAGTACATGGTGAGAGGTATGGATCTAGTTTCAATCTCCTGCAAATGGATATCCAGTTATCCCAGCACCCTTTGCTGAAGAGGGAGTCCTGACCCCAGTGAATAGACTTGATGCCTTTGTCGAAGTCTTTCTTTGTGTCAAATTCACAGTCTTTTAAGACAGGCTTTTTCAAGGCACAAGAAATACACCATGAATCACTTCAGATAAACAAACATAGAATTTGCAACCTTAAATGGGGGAAAAAATTATTTCTCACCAGCTCAGGCCGGAGAAATTCATGGGAATGTCTATGATCCAGCTGGAGACAAACGTCCATTTATTAAATAAAAAAAAAAAAAAAAAAAAAATTCAGAGAAATGGGAAACTATCACTAGCCTCACCTAAATCCCAAAATGCTTGTGTCTAGTGATGCATCTTCTGTCTCCAGAAGAAAGACAGGGAAAGGAGCACTGAGTTGAAGCAATTTCTACTTTTCTTTTCTCTCAGTTTCTCACCTGCAAAGTGGGGATAATGATAAAACTTATTCTATAGAGTTTCCTTGAGATGTCAGTGGCGTAACACATGTACTCAGCACAATTCTTGGCTATTTTTTTTGTATCAAAAATTCACATTGATTTATTAGAATATGAAAAAGATTCAATGTCTTCTGTACACATGACAGAGTGGCAGAATGGCAGTAGCTGTGGTGGCTTTGTACATTGTTGTCAATGTCACCCTTGCATGGTGACCCATGCCCAAAACAGCATTTGCATGGAGAGGAGCATGGATAGATGGGCTGAGCACCCATGGTCCAGTCCACTGGGAAAAGGGACACTCTTGAGTACTGCGCAATCCTGGGGAAGGGAGTGGCCTGGGGCAGCAGGACAGACACCACTGGCCTGGTGGCAGTGGAGGTGGGCAGTGTGTGCTTGTGAGCAAAGGCCTCTGGGGGCCCAGGACTTTGCCCACCCTGCTAGCCCCAGCCAGGTGGGAAACCCCCTGGGAATGCCTCCTCCCCCAAGGGCAGGTCTCCACAGTAAGCTGGGTGTGATGCATGTGAGGGAGAATATAAAAATCAATGAACTATAACTATCATTATGATGTTTATGTTAATGAGACAAATGAAATTATTTTCAAAAGACTAGTCCTTCTATTACAAGGGATTACATAAATATTTAGTTTTTTCCTACACTTCTGAATTTCATCTTACAGTTCACATATTTTGGTCTTAAATCATTTGATTTACTAAGCATCTTCATGTGCTTTTATGTCACTGCTATTACAAGGGATTACATAAATATTTAGTTTTTTCCTACACTTCTGAATTTCATCTTACAGTACACATATTTTGGTCTTAAATCATTTGATTTACTAAGCATCTTCATGTGCTTTTATGTCACTGATGAAGTTTATTAATTTTCAATAATCATGAAATCATTGATTATTCAGATAACATGTTACTTTTCATCCAAAGTTTTATTTAATAATATTTAAAATCGTTGAAACACTGTATAATTTTTTTAAGAAGGCAGTAGCACACCAAGATGAAATTTAATATTTTTAACATTAAATACTAAGTGAAAAGCTGATGCATTGTTTTTTTTTAATGAAGATAGAAAATTGACAAATCATTCAGATAAGAATAGAAATTAATGGTTTCCTTATATTATTAATGAGTACTGTCCATTATATACTCTAATAATCTGGGGTAACAGTTACTTAGTCACTTCTTACTACACATAAGGAAATAATAACAATAATAAACAACTATAAAAATAAAGGCATTCTTCAGTGAGCATGCGCTATATTTCAGAGGCTTTATACATATTACCACATTTTCACTTCTCTCAAGTCTTGTGGGTGGAGTTATTATTATTTCTTCATTTTAATAACGAGCAAACTGAGATGCAGAAAGATGAAGTAACTTGTCAAAATGACACAAGCTAGTTAAGAGCAGAACTCATTTGAACTCAGCTCTACCTGAGTCTAAAGCCTGTATCACCGACTAGTATAAAATACTGAGCAAGGACTTACAGATCAAAAAACACCAGGGCTTGTACACCTATGTATTTTTGCAGCATTCTTCCTATAGCCTATTCTGACTGCCTCTCGATTCAAGCCACTCTGGCTCCAGGGAAGGTAATTAAGAGTCATGGCTTCAAGGGACTTCCTGCTAGGTCACCAGCTGGATTTCCACATGTTAACAAAGATAATGTGAGATGTAAATACCAACATAATTAGGCAAAAATGGGTGTTTAAATCAGCAGCAAAAGGCCCAGTTTTCTGGGAATATGCATAATGACAACCAACTACCATGTGGAATAAGCTGACACTATTATTTCCTACCATATCAGACACATGCCATTGCTTATAAAATTATCTGTTCTTTAGTTTCTACATTTTTTAAAACTGCCATTGCTATTTAAATCAAAGAAAAGTAAAACTGATATAGTGCTTACTACCTCAGGATGGTCCTTCAACTTGTCAAATTCCTATGTGTTCTCTCTCTAATCTCCCTTAACTACTAACTTGTCTTTTCCTACAACCAGCACCTCAGCCAAGTAAAGTGAGGGTATGAGGCCAGCATTTCCCAATGTACTTAAGAAAAGTTCTGTAGGATGTAATTGTATCATAGGAGATCCATATTTTGCAAGTTTTAGAAGGACTGGGAGATGTTTGAAAAGATTTTGCAGAATTTCTCAAGAATATTGATATGCAAATAGTCCAGAAAGGAGATTATAAAATGCAGTGCTTTCTAGTTATATTTGGTCGTAAATGCTGTTTCTTGGAGCACTTCTCTAAACGAGTGGTCCACACTGGGGGAAACAGCGATCAGAAACATGTCAGTGTGCTGTTTCTGCCTCTCATTGATTCCTCATTTTCTCACTGTCAACAGATTTAGCCGTTTGTCATTATCATGGATTAATACCAATATACCTGACATTTATTACATACCTAATTATGTGATGAATTCTGCCTAATAATTTCGTAATTTTATTTAACTCAAAGTAACCCTTTGAGATTTCGTTCTTACAACAGTTTTACAGATAAGGAAATTGAAAATCAGGGAGGTGATGAAAAGTGTCCAAGTTTATTTAATGGCAGAGGAGAATAGGCACCAAGGCTATCAAATTCTAATTTTAGAGTTTAAACTCTAGCAGAGTATGTAAGGAAAGACTTTCATGTCCTGTACACAGTTTACTTTTTAATTCTGACGTGGTGCTACTCAACTTCATTAGCTTATTTCCTTCATCAATCACTTGGTAATAGAACAATTTATAGACACATCTTACCACGTTAACCAATTATGGTACTACTGCAATACAAGTGAGTGTATTTATGCCTTATTAAATAAATAGCTAGAAAAGTTTTTTTTCTTTTTAAAAAAATTCATCTGGATAATCAACATTCCTAAAAAATAATTTAATTATAGTTTATAATAGATTTAATATAATACCCCATAAACTAAATATGTATGCAGAGATATAAGGATTTGGGGGTCTATGTTTGAAGTTAAAAGTAGCAAAAAATGCATGAACAAAAATACCAAGATTATTTTCTTGATCTCATCAGATTTAACTACATTAGAAACAAATGCAGCTATTACTCTTTCATCCAAGTTTTCAGTAAAGTAGTATGTGAAATTTCTAGCCGTAGATTTCCCATGTTGGATTATGTAGGTCTTTTCTTAATATTCCCACACTATTAAGCATCAAGAAAGGCCTGAGGCATTTTAGTTTGGTGTAATCTTTTCATATGAGGCAGAGAAACGTCAACCACTGTTTTTGGCATTGTGGAATATCTACAGGAAAAAAATGGGTATTTGAGTATAATTCAAAAAAATATTGAATAAATGTATTATATGTCTTTGTCATGGAATTATTTTGAAGACAGAAAATGCATATATTTAGTTGTAATGTGTGTCTTTGTTTCTCTAATAATCTCATGAGTTGACAATGAGTTAACAGTGTGAAATAAAATTTATACAACTAAAAAAAAATCTGTTCTGGGAAAGCATTTTAAGTTAAGCACACCTGGTTTTGGCATTTCTGAGTATAAACACTAAGTTTTGAAGACAGAAAATGCATATATTTAGTTGTAATGTGTGTCTTTGTTTCTCTAATAATCTTATGAGTTGACAATGAGTTAACAGTGTGAAATAAAATTTATACAACTAAAAAAAAAATCTGTTCTGGGAAAGCATTTTAAGTTAAGCACACCTGGTTTTGGCATTTCTGAGTATAAACACTAAGTAAATACAAGCTCTATGAGGGCAGAAAGGTTTCACTTATGTCTGTTTGCTTCATTAGTTGATGCATCTCAAACACCTAGCATGGTGTAACATGTTGCAGGCTCTCCATAAATGTTTGCTGAACTTGAATATTCAAGATCAAAATAACAGTGTAAGATAAAATTATAGAAATTGTGAGAAAAGGAAAATTATTAGTTGTAGAATGAGTTGAACAGAAACATAGAAGTTCTGAAACAGAAAACTCCTTTAGTGCCATGGTCCCTAGACCAGTAGCATCAGTATCACCTGGGAGCTTCTTAGAAATGCCTGTTTTCAGACCGACTGAATCAGAAACTCTGGAAGTGGAGACAAGCAATTTGTGTTTACAAGCCAACGGGTGATTCTGATGAACAAAACTTTGAGAACCATTGCCTGCTTAGACCATAAACAACCACGTCCCCAGGGAGCCCGTGCTCTGGCAGCAAATGTGCAAATGTAAATCAGACTTAGAGAACGTCACATGTCATCAGCTGAACCAGAGGTCTGTGGTTGTCGTTAGGACTCCACAGTGAAATCAATCATGTGACTCAACATTTGACCTCAAAGTCTTATCATTTGATGATTCTGTAATTACGCTTTGGATAAGAATCAAACATCACTGTATATTGATCAATCTACTTCTAAGAAGAACTTAGTTGAAAAGATGTATCTTTCTCTGTTTCTTTGGAAAAAGATTCCCAAAGAGATATTTAATGTTACTGCACAGTGTATGCGCTCATTCAGGATACTGTGGTAAACAATTGCTGAACCCGGTTTGCAGTTGCTAAAATTGTTCACCATGTCCACTTTACTTTTTTCATCCATTCACTCATTTATGTAATTAGTCAACAAGGAAAATATTATGTACCTACTATGTGCCATGCACAGTGCTAGGTGCTAGAGTGTCTAAGGTGTCAATTCTTAAAAAAAAAAAAAGCAGAGAGCTCATTATCAAAATGTTAAACCAATTTTAATTAAATAATCAGATAAACACATGTAAAATCTTAACTGCATCTACAAATTATAGATACTCTGTGTTAGGAAAATGTGTGATAGTCAAAGTTTCCGTTTAAAAATCAGGGAAGACTTTCCTAAAAATATATCATTATTCTGATATCTGAAAGATAAATTTTTCTTTATTCCTGTATTCATAGCCTTCCCTTTCTCTGAATCCTAATACATTAGGGAACTGATACAGCACTGTTTCCTGACCTTTTATACGTGAGTTGCAAGTTACCTAGGGCAGTCTCTTAAGTCTCTCTCTTCCATATTCTAGATCTCCCATAATGCCCAGTGTATCACACTGTTAGGTCAGGGTCTCAACAGGAATAAGAAGGTGTGCTCATTTGGTATAATTGAGGAAAACATAATGAGAGAATTTACTACAAATTATTATGCAGCATTCCAGGGCTAACAAGAACCGGGAGCTGTTACCACCTCTGGGTTTGAAGGAGAAAGAGGGTAAGTGGTCATTGGAAGCCAGATGAAGAGTGGCGCAGTTGTAGGAAAGGTATCTGGTCATTGATAGGCATGCGGTCAATGCCAACCTCTGACCCAGCAGGTTGTGAGCTTGGAAAAATATTCCCAACTTCCATATTTCACTCTTTTTGCACTTTTCAAATTTTCTGCCAGTGTTTCCCATCAACCATTCCCAACTGCCAACTAAACAACAAGGCAGTCTGGTTGACAAAGTCCATAAAGTTCAGTTACCAGGAACATAGCACAGGATGGAAAAGAACAGAGAGTGAATTTGGAGGGGCAGATGGAGAATCTCCAATACAATCCATAGACATATACTGGATCATTAGCTAAAGGGGGTGGGGGGAAGAGAGAGAGAGAGAGAGAGAGAGAGAGAGAGAGATGAGAAAAAGAAAGAAAGAAAGAAAGAAATTAGGAAAAAAAGTTAAAACAATATTTCTGTGATTTTAAGTGCATCAAATTTTTCATAATATTTGCGTATAAAAAATATTACTTTATATCAAGCAACAATCTTCGTTTTTTTTTTTCTGTTCACTGAAACACAGAGCTTGAAAAGAAACATAGAGAATCTTCTTAAAAACTCAGTAAATGAATTTGAGTCTATGAAAGGGTAAAATCTTTTCCGTGATGCTAATTTCTCATAGCACTTCTTTCAAAGTAGATGTTTAATTTCAATTTTCTAACTGTTTCAATATCACAGCCCAACTAATTGCTGTCTAATAAAAGAGGATGTTTTAAAATTTAATTTAGACTCCCATACAACAACGAATGACACCTAATATCTATGGAGCGTTGTTTATGTACTATACTAGATACATGAAAGTGTGGGGAGGAACTCAAGAGCATCCGCAGCAATTCCAGAAATTTATCAATATTTTTTTTTCTTTTGGAGCATAGGACAGTTATACAGAAATCTAACATACAAGGCAAAATTAGTAGATGGACCTGAAATAGGTATAAGCTAAGAATCTGATTTTATATGCTATTAAATAGTAATGTTTTAGTAAATGTTTGCAATTTAAGGATGCTTCAACATTTACTGTCTCATTTGTACTCACAGGCATTATAAGATGAGTTAATTCCTGTATAACTATTTTTGTCACTTATGCATGAAAAAACTAAGGCTCAGTTTAGGGAGTTAGTAAGGGGTTAAATCCAGATTTTTGCCTGGTTTTGTTTTAATCTGTTAATTTGTCTAATTCGCCATTGTGCTTCCCCTCAAAGAAAAGAAAGATGAGATGTACAATGAACATAGTGGATGACTTCATCCAGGTTTGAGCCTGCCTACCTCAGTGCTCAAGGCTTATGTTTCCCAGGTGTTCTAAAACATCAGCCTGCTCCCCTCTCCTATCTGGAGCAAGAAATAGTCTCCTGTCACTTTGCACAAGAATGGGGGTGTTAACTATGTGTTGGGACAAATTCTAACATTGGTAATTGGGTTTTTGTTACTGTGCATCCATTAAATTGCTGCTGTGTTCCCACCGAAGGCAGCAGCTCATCTACAGCTGATGAAGTGACCCCCAGCTTTCTATCTGTCTGAGTCTGTTACTCACAAATGTGCTTGGGGCACACTTTTTGATGGCAAAGCATGCGTGTCGGGACAGGCTCATTTATGGTCAGCAATCAAAGGCAAGGAAACCCCTGTGCTGAGATTCCCACAGAGATGTTCTCCTTGGCAAAGAAAATGCCTCCTTCCCCTGCCTCCTTGGCTTCCTGTAAATGTCTAGGGAAACTGGCATTTGGAAGGGAGCTTGAATGAACGTCTCTGAGCTCTCCTTAGATGGTGCCTAATCACACTGCCAGTGGGACTCCTGCCACGTTAATTGGTTAATTGCAGCCTTTTCAATAGCCTTTAATGGTTCCCAAGGTTCCACTGAGCAATTAGTGCTGTCCACTGCCTCAAATGGATTCACTCACGGAGACCTCATTCCTAAACTTTTCTCCTATTTGGTCTCAAGAAACACTCTTTCCCCTCCTTGATTATTGAATGTACTTGGCAGGAATATAAAGTATGAGGCAATGGATTACTGGCCAACAATTGGATACATTTAAGAAATATTTTTTGATTGAAATTTAACATGCATATCAAATCTTAATGTTGCCACATTAGCATACCTGTGTAACACCACCCGGGTGGGGTGAAGAAACAAAACGTCACACGAGAAGCACTCAATGCCTCCTGGCAGTGACTACCTTCCAAGGGTAACCACTGTCCTCACTTCCAAGTCCATAGAGTTCATTTTACCTGTTTGGACCTTTATACAAACAGAATAAACTGTATGTTGTCTTTTGTATATGATTTCTTTTGCTCAGTACTGTATTTGTGAGATTTAGCCATCTTTTGTGTATCAGTTCCTTCTCGCTGTCGAATAGTAACCCATTGCAGGAATATACTGTAATATGCCATTCGAATGTTAGTAGTCATTTTGAGTGGCTTACAGTTTGAAGCTGTTATAAATAACATTACTATGAAACTTCTTATGTATGACTTTAGTGAGTCATATGAATGCAGGTTTGTTGAGTACATAACTAGGAGTGGAACTGATAGATAAGTGAATATGTGTATTTCTAGTTTTAGAAGATTCCACCAAACAATTTTCCAATGTGATTTTACTAAATGGCACACCCTCCAAGCATGTGTGAAAGTTCCAGTTGTTCACATTCTGTGAGCACTTAGTGTAGTCAGTCTTTCTCATTTGAGCCATTCTGTGGGTTGTGTGGTGATATTTTATTGTGGGTTTAATTTGCATTCCTTTGATGATAAAGATAGCGAATATTTTTTATAAGCCTATTGGCATTTGTTTATGTCTTTTGTGAAGTGTCTTTAGGAACCCTTGCTTTTTTTTCCCCCCTTGGGGTGGCTATCTTTATGTTATTATTGTTATATTATTATATTTTAGGCATAAGTCTTTGTAGGATATACACGTAAGAAATATCTTTTCCAATGCTGTGGCCTGATTTTCATTATCTTAATAGTGTCTTTTGATAAACCGGACTTCTTCATTTCAATGTAGTCTATTTTTATCATTTTGTCTCTTTATGGTTGGTCCTGTTTAATGTCTTGTGTAAGAAATGTTTGCCTACTCTAAATCACAAAGATGTTCCCTGATGTTCTCTCCTTGAGCATAAAATAGCAGTCAAGGGTTTCTTCTTTCAGTATAAATTAGGGGTCAAGATTCATTTTTTCCCACATGGACTTCTAAGTTTCCAATTGCCTCAGCTCCCTGTTTATTTAAGAGAAAAAAATTCCTCCCTTGCAGCACTTCAGTATGGCCTGTGTTATAAACCAGGTCCATACACATATGAATCTGTTTCTTGACTGTATTCCTTTTTCATTGATCTATGTATGTCTCCGTGATCCAATGCCACATGTTCTTAATTTCTGCAGCAATTTAGTAAGTCTTGATATCTGATAAGTCTTCCAACTTTATTATTCTTTAAGATTATGTTGGTTATTTTGGCCCTTTTTATTTCCTTGTACATTTTTAAATCAACTTACCAATTCGCACACACACACACAGATGTGCATATGCAGAGATTCAAATCCAGCTGAAATTGTTTATTGTGATTGCATTCAATCCATAGCTTAACTTGTGGAGAACTGATATTTGTACTGTTTTCCAAACATTAAACATGGTAAATACTCAATTTATTTAGGTTTTCTGATCATTTGTAAAGAATTTGCATATTCTCTTATTAAATTTATTTCATGATACTATTTTTATGCTATTATGAGTATCTCATATTTACAGGAGTCAATATAATTTTCTAACTATTAGTTCCTACTTTGCAGAACACATTTTATCTTTGTATATTCACATATCCAAAAAACTTATTAAATTTACTTAATTCTAATATTTAACTTCTGAATTATTTTGGATTTTTTTCATAAACAATCATGCAGTTTGTAATCAGTGATAGTTTTATTCCTTCCTTTTACTTCCTTATGCTTTTATCAATCATTTTGCCTTTTTGTAACTCTTATAGTTCATAAGACATTCTCCTTCACCACTCATAATAACAGTAATTATTACTGCTGCTATTGTTGCTCTGTTTAGGTATATTTGTGTTAGGCCCACACATTTACCAGTATCATCACTTTTTATTTCTTCGTTATCAATCATTTTGCCTTTTTGTAACTCTTATAGTTCATAAGACATTCTCCTTCACCACTCGTAATAACAGTAATTATTACTGCTGCTATTGTTGCTCTGTATAGGTATATTTGTGTTATGCCCACACATTTACCAGTATCATCACTTTTTATTTCTTCATGCATTTCTTTTTTTCCTATCTCAGATCATTTTTCTCTGACAGAAGAAAAAAATTATTTTAGTATTTGCTTTAGTGTGAGTCTACTGATGACAAGTTCTTTCACTTTTCATATGTCTAAAAATGTCTTTATTTTGTCATACTTTAAAATAATTTTACTGCATCATCTTAAAGATTAATAAAAATAACAATTCCACTGACATTTTTAATAATGTTAATTCGACTTTCTTCTGGTTTTGATTATTTCTATTGACATGTTAGATGTCAGATGGTTGCTGATTTGAAGCAATTCATCTTTTCTCATCTGGCTGTTGGTAATACTTTTCCTTGATGTTGGAAATCAACAGTATTACTCTAATGCATTTAGGTGTGATTGTTTTTGTATTCAATCTGTTTGGTCTTTAAAGCAGAAATTGATAAGTCAATATATTTATAAGTTAATGCCTTTTTTCCAGTTTTTGGAAATTCTTGTCCATTCCTTTTCAAATATTGTTTTTGTCCCTTTCTTTCTCTCCTACACTTCTGAAATTCCACACACAAATACATTACACTTTTTTACCAACCCTATCTATCTTGTATGTCCTCTTGTATATTTATTGCCTTTTTGGCTCTCCATGCCTCAAGCTGTAAATTTTCAGCCAGCTCATCTTCCAGTTGCCTAGCCATATCTGCAGATTATGGTTTGACTCATCTATTGAAATTCAAATTGTAGTTACTCCATTTTGGGGGTTTAGAAATTCTGCTTGATTCCGTTTCAGTTATTCCAATTATCTGGAAAAAAATTCCATTGTGTCACCCACTTTCTTGAACAAATTAATTATATTCATTTTAAAGTCCATGTTCGATAACTCCAATAACTGGAGCGTGTCTTTACTTTTTTTTTTTTCCTCTTGTCTTATTTTTTGTATGCCTAATAATTTTTAATTGAATGTAATAAGTTGTATAATCTCAGAATGCTGTTTTTCTTCTGCAGAGAGGATTCATCTTACTTCTTGTAGAGCAGATGGAATGGGAGCAGACAACCTTCCTCTAGAAAAAGACAGAGCTGACTCTAAGCTGTTTTTTGTAAGACTAGATCTTCCTCTGACTTGATTCTCTGCTGCTCCTAAGTACGGTTCTTCCTGGGTCCCAGGGTGTGTCTTAAACTCCTTGTCTTAAACTACTTCTCATGTAGCATTGCCAAGCACTCTTCTTGACTGGAGACATTCAGGATTATTACAAGCATTCCAGGCCTGTATATGTAAGTAACAATGGCAGTATTAATATTTTGAAACAAGGAGTTGCTAGTTAAGGTTCATTCTATGTACTATCAAAGTAATGATAGAAATGTGTTATGAAGTACATAAACCAAAAAAAGACCTCTGGTATATTTATATCAATTTCAATAATTTTCTTATGTAAGTGCAAAATAATGAACGATAAATCAAAGTTTTCTTGATTATTACAAGAGTTAATAAAGTAAACTCAGACACTCAAATAAATTTTCTGTAAAATTCTTGAGTCAAAATCTGAGCTTGTGGAAATTTAGAAATTGACTTGGATCATGGCAACTTTTATTTCTTTCTTGAATAAAAGGCAGTAGAGTTTTTTCATTTGTTTGTTTTTACTTGTTTATTTGGTTTTGTTTTCACAAAATTAACAAGGAAAAATGAAATCTAGATTTTAGCCTGCTTCTCAAAAATCTCATATGCATATTATACCTAGAGTGAAAAGATACAGGAAAGACTCACTACACTATCAAAGCTATTTCAACCCACTAGTCAGAAAGTATTTTCTTAATATGTAATTGGTGACTTTTCAAGACTTACCGTGGGTAAATATAATAATGTGACTAATTATTTGGAAGAATTATAAGATGAGATGCAGAGGAGTCAGAGATCGTTTGCAGAGAATGAGACTGTATGGCCAAAGGTCCCTCAATTTGCTCTTGGATATGCAAAATTTTATATTTAGCTTGTTATCTTCTTGAAAATTGATAATTGCTTTTCACATAACAAAAAGCCTTTTATACTGTAGATAATGAGCATTGGTTTTCATCACCACAAAGAGAAGATGAAAAAAATAGATTTTATTCACTTGAATAAGGGATTAGATGTGCTAACATGTAGAATTTCCCCCGAATACTGGGAAATGTGTTCTGAAAAGAACCTAATGAGAGTTGTAGAGATCTTTAACATATGACAAACCAAATTTTATCCCAAATGAAAGAACCTAATTTAGTAATTGAAAGCTTTCTCTAGTGGTTTGGGGAGCTTGGGAAGGAACTGGGGAAAGGGAGGGGCACATATTTAAATTTGAAATTCTGTTTCACCACTTACAAGCTGTGTGACTTTAGGCAAATCACTTAAGGACTCTAAGTCTGTTCCCTCTGTTATAAAATGAGGGTAAAATGATTTCCTTTTATGTTTGTTTTGTGATTTAATGAATTAATTTTCAAGGCTAGATATATGATCATAGCTAAAACAAAAAGAAAGCTTATATCTAATCCTCATGAACACAGTATAATCAAGGTATAATTACTATTCCAACTCTTTAGAAAAAATTAAATTAAATTAAAAAAAAACAAACAAACAACGAGGCACAGAGATATTATACTACTAATTTGAGGATCCAGGATTTGAACTCACGCAATCTGGGTCTAGAGTGTATGTTTTATGTTGCCTCTCTGAATAGGCAGCACTTGTTTACCTATTACAAGTATGCTAAATAAAACACACAGACTGATTGATGGTGGCATACCAGTTGCTTATTTCTACAAAGGGACCTTCTTAACATTTATGAAGGGAGGTACCCCTATGGTACTATTTTTCCTTTGTAAGAAAGAGGCAATACATTCAGTCACCCATCCTAAACTTCCTCAACCCTATACCAGTAAGTATAATCATTTGTCATTTCTCTTCTTTCTCTTATTCTATTTGCTGTCATACCCCATCCCTCAGTCTGAAATTATAGCTAAAAATAGCATTTCAACTTAGAAGACAGAACCATACTTTCCATGTTATTCCCAAGGTTTACTGTTCTCTCTCTCTCTCTTTTCTTGATCTGTGTCCTTTTACTCTATTACATGTCATTGGAAAGCTTAATCAATTGTCAAAAAGCTTCTTATGCCAAAGCATTTATGAATACTTCTATAGCCATCGTGCCCTGGGTGTAACTATGCTTCAAGATTCTGTGGATATGATATAAACATTTTTAAGAAAAAATTTTATTGAAATACAACATAAACATGAAAATGTGCACAATGTGTACTCTCATGAGAGTACAGACTGATGAATTTTCATAAACCGAACACTCCTGGAACCAGCACCCAGATCCAGAAACAGAACATTACTGATACCTGAATGCCCAAGATCCCCATGCCTCAGCCCAGTTGCTTCTCTCCAAGGGTGACCACACTGTTCTGTCTTATAACACCATAGATTAGTTGTGCTTGTTTTAATTTTGTATAAATAGGATCATATAGTATGCACTTTTATAAAGTGGTTTCCTTTGCACAGTTTGTGAAGTTTACTGTGTTATTCCATGTAGTTGTACTTCATTCATTCTTACTGATGCATAGAGTTTCACCATGACTATACCACAGTATATACGTTCATTATACAATTAAAAGATTTTTGTGCTATTTTCAGTTTGAAGCTATTAAGAATAGTAATGCCATGAGGATTTTGGTACATGTATCATATAAATATTTGTACCTATTTCTATTGGTTATATACCCAGGGATAGAATTGCAGAGACATAGGAGGGCTCATTATTTTTTAATAAATTTTATTTTTCAAAACAGATTTAGATTCACAGAAAAATTGAGAAACTAGTACAGATAAGTCCCATATACAACACATTCAGTTTTCCCTATTGTTAACATCTTATATTATTATGATACATTTGTTACTATTAATAATAAAAATTGATAAAATTATATTGATACATTGTTATGCATAGAGTCCATACAAATAGTTCCCAACTTACAATGGCTCCACTTGGGATTTTTTGACTTTACAATACTGTGAAAGCAATATGCATTTGGTAGAAACTATACTTTGAGTACCTGTAATACCATTTTATTTTTCACTTTCAGTACAGTACTCAATAAATTGCATGAGCTCTTCAACATTTTATCATAAAATAATCTTCATGTTAGATGATTTTGCCCAATATTAGGCTAATGTAAGTGGCTTGAGCATGATTAAGGTAGACTAGGCGAAGCTATGATGTTTAGTAGGTGAGGTGCATTAAATACGTTTTTGGTTTACAGTAGTTCAACTTTCAATGGGTTTATTGAGATGTAATGCCATCATAAGTCAAGGAGCATCTGCAATTTGATTTGAATTTCTTAGTTTTAACCTAATGGATCTTCTCTGTTGTAGGATCCCAGCCAAAATACCACATTACATTTAGTTGTCATAACTACCTATGTTCTTCATGGCCATGGAAGTTTCATAGAATTTCATTGTTTTTGACAATTTTGAGAGTTTTGAGGAGTATTTGCAAGGTATTTTGTAGGATACTCTTCATTGGAATTTTTGTCATGTTTTCCTCATGATGAAACTGGGGTCATGGGTTATTGGGAGGAAGAGCTCAGAGGTAAAGTGGCATTTTTATTAGATCTTATTAAGGACACATACTGGGAACATGATATAACTGTTGATGCTGGTTTTATCACCTGGATAAAGTAGTGTTTGTCAGGTTTCTTCACTGTAAATTATTCTTCTTCCCCCCTTTTCCATATGCTTTGGGAGGAAGTCACTATGCTCAGCCCACACCCAAAGTTTATAGAATTATTCTCCCTCTCCTTGAGGGCACAGAATCTACATAAATTATTCAAAATTCTTCTACATGGGAGATTTTTTTTCCTCTCCCCCATTTATTATCTTATTCAATCATACATTTATTTAGGTATGGACTCATGAATATTTATTTTATACTTTGAATTATAATGAACATGCTATTTTTTAATGTCCAAACTTCTATAGTTTAACATCCACCAGCTTGATGTAGGATTGTCAGATGATAGTATGAAATTCTGCTGGTAGATGATGCTTTATGAATCTCTTGCAATTCTGCATATCTTTCAAGCAGAAACACTGTATTAGCATTCTACAGAGAGATACAACCAATAGGATCGATAGATTGATAGATCGATAGATCGATAGATAGATATTTCAAGCAGAAACACTGTATTAGCATTCTACAGAGAGATACAACCAATAGGATCGATAGATCGATAGATCGATAGATCGATCGATAGATAGATAGATAGATGAAAGGGGATTTATTAGGAGAATTGGCTTATGTAATTGTGGGGGCTGAGAAGTACCACGATAGGCCATCTGCAAGCCGGAGACCCAGGGAAACAGGTAGTGTGGCTGAGTTCAAGTCCAAAAGCCTCAGAGCCAAGGAAACTGATGGTGTAACTCAGTCTGAGGCTACTGGTGCAAGTCCTGGAGTCCAAAGGTTGAAGAACCTAGAGTTGTGATGTAAAAGTGGGAGAAGAAAGGTGTCTCAGCTCTGAGAGAGAGAGAATTTGCCTTTTCTCTGCCTTTTTCATTCATCTGGGTCCCCAGCTCATTGGATGGTGCTCACCCCAATAAGGGAAAATCTTCCCCACTCAGTCCACTGACTTACATGCCAATTTTCTCTGGAAATGCCTCACAGACATGCCAGGGTCTATGCCAAGGCCACTGTCTGTCATTGCTCAGAAAGCTCCCACTCCCTGGAGTGAGACCAGTGTGGGGCGATGAGAAGCAACAAAGAAAATGTCTTCCTCTCCAGTTCCGTGTTCCACACAATCTGATACATGAACCTGAACTCACTTCTTAAACCTCAAATCCCTCCAAAATTTCCAGATGTGCATGCTTCTCTGCATCCAGGTTTCAAACATATTTGAGAATAGCCTGAAAAGTTAGCCCATGATGCTTACTCAGTCTAAAGATTTTCTCAAAGAGAGAGTGTGAAATTTTGTTACTGCAGAGGTAGCTTTCATGCAACTTAGGGTTGCTTCAGTTTTAAATAATAGAAACCACAACAGAAATTGGCTTTTGTTACAAAAATATTTAATTTAGTTTTTTAACCTCTTGAGTTGAAAAGAAAAAAAAGTCAGGCAAAGCTTGATCCAGTAGTTTGAATGTATACTTACTGAGGCGGTTGTTCTCAACAGCAATCCCTTCTCATCCTGCAAGAGCTCAGGTTCATCTCAAAGCCGAAGACATGTAGCTTCATAATGGCTGCAAACTGTTACCAGAGCCAGATGCTCTCTCATTTTCTTGTTTAGATTCTGTGAATGAAAGAGAATGTGTTTCCCCTACAATCACGAAACAAAGACCTTAGGCTTCACTTAGTTCTCTGTGTCCATTTTGAACCAATCACTTTGTCAAAAACAGCAATTATTTAAATCAGCCAGAGAATAGGTATGATTTCGTGTAAACCATTGGCAGATATGTAATGGCACAACGGGACATGTATCTAGCGAATACGGGAGAGGCAGAGATATTTACTATTGTGATAGCAATCACTGTGGGTAGGAAGTCAGGAGGCTCAGTTCTACTAATTAGCTGTGGCAGTATAGGTACGTCATTCAAACTCAGCTGAAATATCACATTTATGAGATGGGGATAATAATTTCTGAACCTCTTTTTCTACACAAACATCACACACAGACTCTCTCTCTCCCTCTCTCTCTCACACACACACACACACACACACACACACACACACACACACACACACCACTTTCCCACCAGGGCTCACAATGTTATTTTATATATCAAATGATCTAGTGAAGATAGAAATATATTGGAAATAATGAGGCATTATATGCATTTTACATCCCTTCTAGCATTAAAATAATCCCTAATTGTCAGATCTGTATTTAAATGAGGACAACTGATCATAAATTATCTAGTAATCATCAGCCAGCTTCAAATGTTGAAACATCAAAAGGTTTTGTTTTCATTCTCCTTTCACTGTCCTTCTGAAATCTCCTGCAATTATCAGATATTCTCTGCTCAGGCAGTAACAAATATATTGGAAATAATGAGGCATTATATGCATTTTACATCCCTTCTAGCATTAAAATAATATCTAATTGTCAGATCTGTATTTAAATGAGGACAACTGATCATAAATTATCTAGTAATCATCAGCCAGCTTCAAATATTGAAGCATCAAAAGGTTTTGTTTTCATTCTCTTTTCACTGTCCTTCTGAAATCTCCTGCAATTATCAGATATTCTCTGCTCAGGCAGTAAAATATGTTTCCCTACACCAAGGAAACAATTATTTAGAACTCACGACAAACAAAGACAACATGCTTATGTGTAAGATGGGTAGAAGGTAGTATCAATCAATATTATAATGCCAGACACACAGGAGAAAATAAAGATTAGGTGATTTGATTACACTTTTCTTCCAAGAATCAAATGCTCTTTAAAGTTTCTTACTGAAATCACTCTTTATCTTTCCCATTAGATAAGGTATTGGTGTTAGCCAAGAAAGTAATGGTTTCGTACGTGTAGCCCAATAAATAGAACTTAAAAGTTTATTATCAAACATATTGCATGCAGCAATAAAAGTGATCTATGCTCCTGAAGTCTATTCAGCACACAGAAAAATGCTGAAGGGACAAGATGGGTGTTTGTCAACCCTCTGGAAAGGCAGCTCTTCACAGACGGAAACATTAGCTTGCTGGA
>NW_007734053.1:0-4154 GCF_000696425.1 Galeopterus variegatus | reverse complement strand
CTTAAAAGTTTATTATCAAACATATTGCATGCAGCAATAAAAGTGATCTATGCTCCTGAAGCCTATTCAGCACACAGAAAAATGCTGAAGGGACAAGATGGGTGTTTGTCAACCCTCTGGAAAGGCAGCTCTTCACAGACGGAAACATTAGCTTGCTGGAATACTTTCTTCTTTCACTCTCAAATACAAAATCAGTCCCAATTGAAAATGCTTTAGAGAACATACTATGCAAATAGAATGAATTTAGCATTTACCAAATGAATCAAATCTGGGCTCTGTGTGGGAGCCTGGATCTGGAACTACACAGTGAATGCTGAAGACTTATTCCATTAACTTCCTAAGAGTTCTTATCTTTGCAGTCCTATGGTACCCTTCTTTTTAACATCAGCAGCTGCACTCTGGTAGTTGCCAAGGGCCTTCTTGCATATAGAAGTACATTGTTTAGTTGCACAGTGTTTTTAAAATGATTGACCCAATGGTAGCAGCTGCTTCTGTAGACAGAGCAGGCGCTTAGGCAGGCTGGCTCCCTGAGCTTCATGTTGTCTCCTGATGCGAGGTGGGGTATTAGTGGTGGTTTATGTACCTGCCTGCACTGTTGCTTTTTGATAGGAGTATTACTCTGAGCCCATGTTACAGAGAGGAGAGGGGGGAGAGAAAGTAAAGGAGTTGCTTCCTTTGTGGAAGTGAAGAATATTTCTACTTCTTTAATAAGCATTTTATTTTCAAAAGTGAGTGGCTTTAGAGAAGTATAACCTCAGCTCGCTCTCCTCGTTTACATGAACTCTTTCATGCCAGGAGTCTGAGATTGCAATCCCTGTCCTAGTTAAACTGGAATTCAAGTGAAAGTTGTTTTCCTCCCATACCAGACATACAACTTATATATATTTTTTCTCTTTTATTCACACATTTCTCAGTCCTTGGCATGGCCTCCTCACTCGCTTCATCCTCTTAAAATCAAAAGTTTCTGCACTGACAGGTAAGGTCCCATCTCCTCTTTAAAGCCTCTATCATGTCCCTGATTGATTGGAAAGTAATGGTAAACACGGTGACTTCTGTCATATAGGTGACTTTTATGTCATTTAGATTCTTGGCTTATCACACCATCAAATTTATAAACTCCAGAGAACAAGATCCAGTCGTTCCGTGTTTCCTGCCTGCTTTGTGCCTTCCCAATATTCATTGATTGACCTTCTCATTGATTCTTATCCAAACAGCAAAGACCAGAGATGTTTTCAGAACCTCAGAGCTGTGCTGTCAAGTTTAGAGCAGGGAAGTCACTCAGCATAAATTTTCTCCTTTTGTGCTCCTCTCTTTCTATACAGGCTGAAATACCATCCAGACACTAAAGCATCTAGCACTCACATCTTGAACTAGTCTGGTTAATCACCTGGATGCAAACCCATATGCATGGTATGAATTTTCTCTTATAATATACAATACAACGAGTAGTTAAACATGTGTAAACATATAAATCAACTAGAAAAAAGCAATCCTTAGGGATATAGACTGTTCAGTGTGTTTTGAAAACATTCAGCAGGAAGATAATGCCAAAGGGATTTCACTAGAAAATTCCATTTTATTTCCATGGCTTCTTGAGTAGCTAAGACTTAAATATTTGGGTTTGAGGGCTTTATTCTTTATTGTGTAGCCTGCTATGTTTAGTGTCTGTCTTTTTATAATATAATGGAAAAAAGACATTGTCAAATTCATCCTTTAGTAAAGCATATGCAGGGATTCTCTTCTTTTGCTGAAGCTTTTTGTTTGGAAAAAAAAAAAAAAGGCTGCAAACCTCATCAGATGAAGAACTTTCCAGAACTCATAGGTCTTGTTCAACTCTTTGATCTGGAGAACAATGCTATCTTTCTTACTGTATTTGGGTATTTGAGAGGATTCCATCGCTGGTTACAACAGGAATCATTGACACGTGCAAAAGGAAAAAAAATAAAAAAAATAAAAAGCAGCACCACTGAGGACCTCCCAAAAAGTTTGGAGTTTGGTTCAGTATGGTTTATTTTTATTCTTGTTTTACTCAAGCTGGTTTGCCTATTCCACAGGCATAAGCACCATATGCGAGCAAAGACTGTTAAAAGCTCTTTAAACAGAAATCCCAAGAAGAAAGAAATGAAACTAAACAGAAAAAATAAAATAAAATTAGCAGTTCTTTGCAATGTATGTTTAGAAAGGAAGGTTGACAAGAGAGGATTAATGTTCCTGAATTCTTGGTGGATGCAGTGATACATTTATAAGGGTGGGGGTTTTGAGATAAATTCAAAATTGTTACCCGTAAAAACACAGCTCCCTAAATGAAAGCCAAGAATAAACACAGAAACTCACTGCCTTGTTTTTCTGATAGTTGTATTTTACATGGCATCATCTGTTAGAATACGAAAAACGTACAATTGAAATCATCTGACATTTTCCTTTGTTCCTTCACATACTGAAGATGTGCAACCCATGAATATGGATTTAAAGATCCAGAAGAAGCCAGATTTTATCTAACACCCCCCAAAACCAGGACTTTTCAGTTTTTGTCTTATGGTCATAGGGCAAGCCAGGCAATTCACTAGCTTCAGTTCAGCTAGTTATGGATGAGAAGAACATTCAATATTTAAGGAATTTGTGAAGATTAATTGCACTCAGCACTGAGTAGGCACTCATCAAATGGATTTTTAAATGGATTTTAGAAGTGTAAGGTTATATTTTGTAAATGCTTGTCTTTTGAGGGGTCTTTTTTGCAGTCATCATTGTAAGGTGCAATCAATAGATTGAGCTTTGAGTTGGAAATTGAATAGAATGTCAACAATGTCACGAAGAAAACAAAGGCAGAGGGAAACCCTGTGAATTTTCTGAGGTCATCCAAGTAATTAAGGACAGAACTGGTACCAAAAAACAAATGTCATTATGTTCAATCTCCATAGGGTTCTACCAGTTTTCCTAAATATCTTTGAATACTAAGTAGGGAAAAACAAAACAGAACAAAAAAGTACCAGTATAAGATACTGCTATGCTTTGAATGTTTCTGTTCCCTCCAATGAAACTTAATCCCCAATACAATAGTATTAAGAGGTATGTCCTTTAGGAGGTAATTTAGCCCTCAGGAATGGGATTAGGTGTCCTTTTAAAAGGGCTTGAAGGAGGGTGTTCGTCCCTTTTCATCCCTTTCTTGCTTCCTGCCATGTAAGGACACATCATTCCTCTCCTCTGGAGGATGCAGCAACAAGGCACCATCCTGGTATCAGAGAGTAGCCCTTACCAGACAACTGAACCTGCCAGCACCCTGATTTTGTACTTCCCAGCCTCCAGAACTGTGAGAAAATAAATTTCTTTATAAATTACCCAGTCTCAGGTATCGTGTTATAACAGTACTAGCAGACTACAACAGAAATTATGTTTGCAACTAGCCTTGTTTTGATCCTTAACCCCATAAACATCTAGACCACAAACTATGTAGCTGTGTATTTATACCATACCAGATACTAAGCTGCATCTCTGAGATGCTGCCTATACAGGGATTAAAAATGCACACTTGCAAGCCACACTGCCTTCATCACTGTATTAGTCCTTTATTGCTATGTAATGAGTCACCACTAACTTAGTGGTGGAACACACCACACATTTATTGACATCCAGTTACTGTGGTTCATGAGTCCAGCAACACCGTAGCTGGGTCCTTGTCTCATGGTCTCATGAGGCTGTAATCAAGGATTTGACTAGGCTGCATCGTCAACTGAAACTCAGTGTCCTCTTCCAAGGTCATTTAGGTTACAAGCAAAATTCAATTTTGTGGCTGTAGAGTATGGGGTGGTTTGATTCTTCAAGGTCAGCAGGCGAACTGCTAGCTCAAGGGAAGGACCCAGTCCTTCTTTTGAGGGCTTCTACTTGATGAGGCTGGGCCCACCCAAATAATCTTTCTTTTTAATTAACTCAAAATCAATTTATAAAAGACCTGAATTAAACCAGCAAAACCACTTCACCATTGCCATAATCCATTGGTTAGAAGCAAGCCACAGGATTTGTCCACATTCAAGGAGAGGGGATTGTACAGACCCCTGACTCGTGGAAGGGCACCTTGGGTTGAGTCTACACCAATCACTTCCAAGATACTCGCCTTTGGGAAAGCTACTTAACTTCTCTGAAGCTATCCTTTGCAAATC
>NW_007734052.1:68838-100054 GCF_000696425.1 Galeopterus variegatus | reverse complement strand
CCTCTGCGGAGTCCTTTGCTGGCTTTCCTGGCCTTTGATGACTGGGCTGATCGCTCATTCCTGCAGCCGGGCTTGGGCGCTCTCAGGAGTCCTCCTTAAGACTGATTTTGGCAACTCATTTCATATTTCCTATTTATTGTACAATGTTTCTTCCCTTTTCTTGCTTTTCGTTTGATAGACTGATTTTTTCCTGCTGAAATAAAACATACTGTTTCTGTTCTTATGATAGATGCCTTTAATTTAACACACATACTTATGTTTACCTTTTTAAATTTCTTAAATACCTTAATATTTATATCTCGCCCCAAATTCTTTAACATACTCTTATGTCATTTTGATTTTCTTCTTCCCTCCCCAAATGCCAGTTCTCCCACCAAGTAGATATTATGTAGATTTTTTTTTTTTTTTGTCTTTTTCCGTGTCCGGCAACAGATCGCAACCCTCAGTGTCACCCCCGTACCGGACCGGGACCGGCAACGGGATCGCAACCCTCGGTGTTTCCCCCGTGCCTCGCTCAGCCAGTGAGCGGGAACTGGTCTGTATGTGGGATCCGAACCCTCGGCGGGAGCGCCTCCGCGCTTCCCAAGCGGCGGACTAGCGCAGTGCGCCACCGGGCTGGCCCCTAGATTTTTAATTCTGAAGTTACACTCACGCACACATACAGTCATATAGGCCCCCTTCCCCTGACCCCATTTTTGCCCCTTTTTAAAAATATGGTCTTGTATCTGTTGCCAAATCATCCTTATTCCTATATTCCTTGTTGTGACTTCCTTGATTCCCTTCTTATCTGAGTACTTCCTCCAAGAGTGCTTTGTAAAGAATCTTTGGGTTCTAAGACTTTGCATGCATGGGAATATATTTATTATGCCGTCTCATCTGAATAGCAGTTTAGCTGTATGCAAGTCCTAGGCTTAAACTTATTTAACTTCGCTACTATAATAATATTATTTTATTTCTTCTTGCATGCTATTGAAAAGTCTGATGTCAATGCAATTCTTACTCTTTGGTAGACGAACTGTTTTTTCTCTCTTTAAGCTTTTAAGATATTTCTTTGTCTCACTGTAATGAGCCTAGGTGTGAGTTTTTTCTAATTGCTCCTGTTTGGTACACTTTGAGCCCTTTATTCTGAGGCATTTTTTTAAAAGTATTGTTAAATTTATTTCTCATTATTTCCTCAAATATTTATTCTCTATTTTTCTCTCTTACTATGAGTCCTGTCATTATCCAGATGTTAACAATTCTATTTCTATTCTACATTTTACTGAACTTTCTTTTATATTTTTGATGTCTTTATTCTTTCCTGCTCTCTTCTGGGAGCATCTTTCATCTACTTTTCTTTCTTCTTTTTTTGGTGGCTGGTGGGTTACAGGTGGACCTTAGTGTTATCAGCACCATGGACCTTAGTGTTATCAGCACCATGGACCTTAGTGTTATCAGCACCATGGACCTTAGTGTTATCAGCACCATGGACCTTAGTGTTATCAGCACCATGGACCTTATATCAGCACCATGTCAGCACCATGGACCTTAGTGTTATCAGCACCATGGACCTTAGTGTTATCAGCACCATGGACCTTAGTGTTATCAGCACCATGGACCTTAGTGTTATCAGCACCATGCTCTAACCGATTGAGCTAACCAGCTGGACCCTTTCATCTTATTTTTTGCCCCACTAATTATTCTTCAGCTATAGCCATCTTATTACTTACTCTATCTATAGTATTTGTAACTTCTTTTTATTTTTGTGAACAATTGGTTTTGCTTTATGTTGCTATCTTCTATCTTAAGTATATTTTCTATCTTATTTTAAGTTTTTGTTTATCTTCCTCACAATTCTGCATTAGATAATATACGGTGTTCAATTTGTTGTCTGTGTTTTGCAGTATTTTTTCCTTGGCTGTCTAATCATATTGGTCTGTGTGCTCATGTCCTCACAAGGGCACCTGCTAGTCCACGGGGTAATGTGTAATGGGGAAGAGATGAAGGTCAGCCCTAGTCCCTGTCCCTCCAGGTCCAGACCCAGTAGAAATCCCAGAAACACTGTGGATCTCCCCATTTGCAATTATCTATCAGGCAACTCATAGAAAAAGTACAGTCAGCAGGCTCTCTGCATTGCAATCCACCAGCTCTGGGAGTTGGAGCAGTGTGGTGAGCAGTGGAGAAGTGAATATCCGACAGCTTGAACCCAGTTACATCTGTTCTTCACTCTAACAAGGCTCTAGTGCTGCTCTGACTTACCCTGTGGATACAAGCAGACTGGCCTATTGCAGCCCATTTAAGTGTGAAGGGAAGGCAATGATTATCTCAAAGTAATCATAAAGACATAAAAGTGGACTTTAAAAAGTCATCCTGCAGCCTATTTTCCCACTGCTGCTTGCATTCCAGGATGCAGCCCTCACACTCCCTGCACACACACTGGCTCAAGATAGCAGTTCTGTCTTTCCTGGCAAGTTCTAAACATTTTATATTTGTTTTTTTTTAATTGCTCCTTGTTTCCCTTTGCTTCTCTAGCCTTACTAAAATTAACTTTGGAAGAGGGAACCAGAAGCCTGTTATCTCACAGGAACTAGAAGCTTTATTTCTGGTTCTCAAAGGATGGAGTGACTGGTGACACCCAATAGCCCACAGTCTGAGACTTCCTGATCCCCGGAGTTTTACACTTGTGGCCAGGATTAATGAACTTTCTTATCTCTTCAAAAGTCCTGGCTCAAGATGGACTGTTGAGAGAGGATTCTGATCTGACTATGCTCCAGGGCTAGGAGAGAAAGAAAACTTGGAGATTAATGAGGAAGACATAGAAGTGGGTGCAGGGAGAGAGGACGGAAATAGTCACATGTTGAGCACTTACTGTGTACTCCACTGAGCCCTTGCTGGGTACTCTTTGAGGGGTGTTTTACTTCACAGAATCCAGGAGGCATGCTTTCAGTGGGTCCTTTCTAGGAAGATATCAGCTGGTTTTGGGGGAGGCTGTGTGTGGGGCTACATCACACTGCTAGAGTTATTGACCTTGTGGCCTTTAAGATGAACCAGGCTGTGTTTTCATTTCCTTTAATACAGAAGTATCTATATAGCTAGTGAATTCTTTCAGATGAGCTCTTTCAGGCCACCCTGGTGCTGGAATTCAGTACCCTCAGGTCAGTTTGCTGCTGCGTCGCAGCTGGTGCTGTTTCTTCCTATCTTCTCATAGGCCTCCCTGCCCATTCCTCCCCTCAGTCTATCTTGACTGGGATGGAAGATGCTCTTCCTGTGTGGCAGTGTTTGGCACTAGGTATGCCGCAAATGCTTGTTGAATTGATTGTGTTCTTTGGATTTGAATGTTAGAAAGGTAGAAAATTTTTCTCTTTATAGGCACCGTATCAATTTCCTCTCCCTGCAGTGCTCGGTAGCTGCTCCCAGAAGTGCGACCACCAGGCTGCGTCCTAACTGAGGTGAGCTCTTGAGTGGGAGCAAACCATATTTGTTGGTGGGTTGAAGGGTTAACAACAGTTTTAAGCTATTTTTTTTCCCATGGGAAGATGAACTCGAGTTTACCTCATCCTTACGCTTGCTTTGGAATGTACTGGGTTTAGATAAATGTGGAATGTCAACTGTATTATGAAGCAGTGGTTTTTTTTGTTTTTGTTTTGTTTTGTTTTAACTATGGGAATGGCCCCTGGCTGGTGAACTACATATCTGTACTGGGAAGACTCTGGGTAGGTATTTAGATTGTGGGCCTATATGACCAGAACAGTATGAAAACCTGATGGTGAACAACACAGGCCCTGGATTCCATGTATGGTGCTTCTTGAACCTAAATGTGCCCCTTGGCTTGGACTATACTCATAGGCTACTGTAAGATGTGGTGCCTGTCATGTGTGAGGCTTTACTATCCTAAGATGGTTCCCATCCACCCCCGTACTCTTATCTGTTACAACCAAGAATATTTCCATGAGATGAGAAGGTTGAGAGGCAGGACCTAGACTATTGTAAAGACTCCTGACAAAGATGTGTCTAGTGCTATAAGGCTGACAAGCCAAGCTTCACATCCCATATCCTTCTACAAAGCTAAGTAAATCAGGTGCTAGATTACAGCCCATTAGGTCTTCGAGGGTGTGTTAATCTGAATCCAAGACACAACTGATTTGTACAGAGAAAGCAATGCAATCTTTTTTCCCTAAAAAAAACTTTCTTTTTTTTTGCTGAAATTTTATTGTAAATAAACAAGTAGTAACTAGAAGACCACATAATGTTCTTTGATCAGAGTCTTAAAATTCTGAAACAGCATCCAAGTTTCTCTGGACTGAATTGGAACCACAATTCATTTCAGATTTCATTTTCTTTCACAAGAATGAAATCACAGTTAATAATAAAATACTTCGAATTTTCAAAAGATTTGATTTGATTCTTTATCTCCTCTCCGTTGACTAATTCATCATGGCTTTTTTTATACCTGCAAAAAGATGCCTTCAAAATTCATTTTGGTATCCAGCCTCTGCACAACCGCAGGGACTGGCTTGGAGTCATGCAGAGAGAAGATAAACTGGAAGCCCCCCCCCCCAGCTGTTTCCACTGCACCACAAATGCTAGCAATCCCTGACACAAGCAAGTCCTCCATCCTTTCAGGACCCAAATTCAGTTGGAGAGTAGATGGGAATTTATGCACCCGCACAGTCTCATAGTAGAAGCCCAGGAAGAGGAATACCATCTCCCACCCTAAGTGGCGATGGCACAGTGTCACCTTGAAACTAAACCTGCAGCTAGAGTGTGCTCTGTCTGCAACCCGGTGAAACTGACTCCCTTTATCTAGAGGCCCCACCTACATTCTACTAAGTTCACACAGGCACTGGCAGGACCTCAACCCTGGCTGCCTGGAGCCTAGGTCAAAGAAAAAGACTGAGATCCAAGTGTCTGAACCTACAAGGCATCCCCCACTCCCCCAGGAAGACTGGCTGAGCAGGGAAGCCACCAGTAAGTGGCAATTCCCCACATTCACGAGCTTGACCTGAACAGCCCATAGACCACTGGACCCAAATGTGCCTGTGCTGGCTGACACCATCCTGGCAGTAGCTCCGCCTCCCCCGGCGGCCCTCCACAGAGCTGTCGGGGTCTGCTGCTTCCTTGCTGGCTTGCTACAGGCTCAATAGCTGATCCAGGAGCCCTCTAGAGAGCTTCCAGACCCTGCTGCACCAGTGTACACCTGCTTCCAGTCCAACAGCAGATCAGGCAAGGGTTTTCACTCTCTAGATGAGGCTTTTATAAAGCTGCTGGGCTTGGTTGCCCCCATGTAGGCTTGCACCAGGCTCAACAGTTAATGTGGCAGACATCTATAGAGCTGCCAGGATCTGCTGAACCAGTATACACCTGCTCACTGATCAACAGTGAATTGGGCTAGGGTTTTGACCCTCCAAGGCAGGCCTCTATAGAACTACTGGGTCCACAACCACAACAACCCTGCCCAGTGTTCACTCACCCCAACAAGAAACTGCTGAAGGCCCCACTGCTTAGGCCTCAAAGACATCTACAGACAACTCCAAGATTGAATACAGTTGAAGAAGTTGCATGAAGGCTGCACTACAGTACTCACACAGAACCAAACCTAAAACATCCAACTTGACTATTAATATAGAACACTTCTACAAGAAAGAGTTTCTCCCTTCAGAAACTACTCCAAAAATTAGAAGAAGCAACTGTCCCACCAGATGCCCATACATCAATGCAGAGATATGAGACGCATGAAAAAACAAGGAAATGTGACACTCACAAAAGAAGACAATAATTCTACAGTACCAGACCCCAGAAAACAGGAAACCTATGAAATTCCTGAAAAGGAATTCCAAAAAACAGCTTAAAGAAACTCAATATGATGTAAGAAAATATAGATAGCAATCACAATGAAGTCATAAAAATATTACAGGACATGGGGCCGGCCCGGTGGCGCACTGGATAGTGCGCCGCTTGGGAAGCGCGGCGGCGCTCCCGTCCGAGGGTTCGGATCCCATATACAGACCGGTTCCCGCTCACTGGCTGAGCGAGGCACGGGAGCAACACCGAGGCTTGCGATCCCGTTGCCGGTCCCCGGTCCGGTACGGGGGCAACACTGAGGGTTGCGATCCGTTGCCGGACACGGAAAAAAAGACAAAAAAAAAAAAAATATTACAGGACATGAATGAAAAATTCAATGAAAAGAAGAAATTTCAATAAGAACAAAGCAGAAATCCTGGAAATGAAGAATTCATTCAATTAAATAAAAAATGCAACTGAGAGCTTAAGTGACAGGCTAGAATAAGCAGAAGAGAGACTTTATGCATTTGAAGACAAGCTTTTTGAATTAACACAGCTGGACCAGAAAAAAGAAAAAAGAGTTTGAAAAATAAAGACAGACTACAAAATCTATTGTACAATCTTAAGCATACATACATTCATATCATGGGTGTCCTGGAAGGGGAAGAGAAAGGATAAGGCATCAAAAACTTATTTAATGAAATAATAACTGAATACTTCCCAAGTATTGGGAGAGATACAGACTTCTAGATCTAATCTTAAAGATCCCCAAACAGATTCAAACCCAAAAGGTCCTCCCCTAGACACATAGTCAAATTTGCAAATGACAAAGACAAAGAAAGAATTCTGAAAACAGCAAGAGAAAAGCATCAAGTCACCTATAAGGGAAACCCCATCAGACTAACAGCAGACTCAGCAGACTTCTCAACAGAAACCTTACAGGCCAGCATAGAGTGGGATGATATATCCAAAGTGTTAAAAGAGAAAAAGTGCCAGAGAAGAATACTATTCTCAGCAAAGCTATCCTTCAGAAATGAAGGAGAAATTGTGTCTTTCCCAGACAAACAAAAACTGTGGGAATTTACCACAACAAGACTGACCCTACAAGAAATCCTGGAGGGAGTCCTATATTTGGAATCAAAAAAGTGATAATTACTGTCATGAATACACAAGAAAGAATAAAACCTATGATAGAGTAGATGTGCAAATGAAAAAGAGAAAGAAACTGTATTTTATCACTACAAAAAAACACCAAACAGCAAGGACAAACAATAAAAAGGAAAGAAAGGAACAAAGGATATCTAAAACAACCATAAAAAATTAATAAAATGGCAGGAGTCAGGTGATATCTTTTAATAGTAACTCTGAATGTAAACAGATTAAATTCTCCACTTAAAAGATATAGATTGTTGTGTCTATCTGGTTTTGGTATCAGAGTTATGTTGGCCTCATAGATTGAGTTTGGGAGAATGGCTTCTGTTTCAATTTTTTGGAATAGTTTGAGGAGACTTGGCATTAATTTCTCTTTAAAGGTTTGATAGAATTCAGCTGTAAAGTCATCTGGACCTGGGCTTTTCTTAGTTGGAAGATCGCTGATTACTGCTTCAATCTTGTTGCTTGTTATAAGTGTGTCAGGTTTTCTATCTCTTTTTGGTTCAGTCTGGGCAGTTTTTGTGTGTCCAGAAACTTATCCATATGTTCCATGTTTTGTTATTTGTTGTCATACAGTTGTTTATAATAGTCTCTAATGAGTCTTCATATTTCTTTTTTTTTTGTCTTTTTCCGTGTCCGGCAACGGATCGCAACCCTCAGTGTTGCCCCCGTACCGGACCGGGGACCGGCAACGGGATTGCAACCCTCGGTGTTGCTCCCGCGCCTTGCTCAGCCAGTGAGCAGGAACCGGTCTGTATGTGGGATCCAAACCCTCGGGCGGGAGCGCCGCCGCGCTTCCCAAGCGGCGCACTTACCCAGTGCGCCACCGGGCCGGCCCCAGTCTTCATATTTCTGTGGTATTGGTTGTACTGTCTCCCTTTTCATTTCTGATTTTTGTTATTTGGGCCTTCTTTTTTTGTTACCCTAGCCGATGGTTTGTCTATTTTATTTATCTTCTCAAAAAACTGACTTTTTCTTGACTTTTGTATCATTTTTGGGGGTCTCTATTTCTTTTAGTTCTGCTCTGATCTTAATTATTTCTTTCCATCTACTACCTTTAGGATTGGATTGGTGTTGTTTTTCAAGTTCTTTGAGGCATAGTGTTAGGCTTTTTATTTGAAGTCTTTCCATTCTTTTTGATTTAAGCATTTATTGGAATAAATTTGCCTCTTAGTACTGCTTTTGCCGTATCCCACAGGTTTTGGTATGATGTGTCTTTGTTTTCATCAGTTTCAAGAAAGTTTTTGATTTTCTGTTTAATTTCCTCTTGGACCCATTACAGGACAATATCCTAGATGAACACAGATGCAAAAATTCTCAACAAAATATTAGCAATCAGAATACAGCAACACATCAAAAAAATTATACACCATGATCAAATGGGATTCATCCCAGGGATGGAAGGATGGTTCAACATATGAAAGTCAATAAATGTGATGCATCAATCAATAAAATCAAGGACAAAAACCATATGATTATCTCAATAGATGCTGAAAAAGCATTTGACAAAATTCAACATCCCTTCATGATAAAAACTCAACAAATTAGGTATAGGAGGGAAATATCTCAACACAATAAAAGCCATCTATGACAAGCCCACTGCCAGTATCATTCTGAATGGGGAAAAACTGAAAGCTTTTCCCTTAAGAATAGGAACAAGACAAGGATGCCCACTCTCACCACTTCTATTTAACATAGTACTGGAGATACTAGCTAGAGCAATTAGACAAGAGAAAGAAATAAAGTGCATCCAGATTGTAAAAGATGAAGTCAAACTGTCCTTATTTGCAGATGACATGATTCCATATATTGAAAAACCTAAAGACTCTATCAGAAAACTAGAGCTGGTTAATAATTTCAGTAACATTGCAGGATATAAAATAAATGCCCCCAAATCAGTTGCATTTATATTTTCCAATAATGAACTAACAGAAAGAGAAATCAAGAAAGTAAGCTCATTTACAACAGTCACCAAAAATAAAATACCTAGGAATCAATTTAACTGAGGAGGGGAAAGTTCTCTATAATGAGAACTACAAACCACTATTGAAAGAAATTAAAGAAGACAGAAAAAGATGGAAAGACATCCCATGCTCTTGGATTGGAAGAATTAACACTGTGAAAATGTCTATACTACCCAAAGCAATCTGCAGATTCAATGCAATCCCATCAAAATACCAAAGACATTCTTCACAGAAATGGAAAAAACAACCTCAACATTCATGTGGAACAACAAAAGACCCCAAATAACTAAAGCAATCCTCAGCAAAAAATAAATAAATAAATAAATAAAGCCAGAGGCATAACACTACCTGACTTCAAATTATACTACAAAGCTATAGTAACCAAAACAGCATGGTAGTGGCATAAAAATAGACACTTGGACCAGTGCAACAGAATAGAGAACCCAGAAATCAGCCCCCAGGCTTACAGCCATCTGATATTTGACAAAGGCAACAAAAACATACATTGGGGAAAAGATTGCCTCTTCAGGGCTGAACCCATGGCTCACTCGGGAGAGTGTGGTGCTGGGAGCACAGCGGCATGGGAGTGCCGAGGCCGCAGGTTAGGATCCTGTCTAGGGATGGCCGGTGTGCTCACTGGCTGAGTGCGGTGCGGGTGACACCAAGCCAAGGGTTGCGATCCCTTTACCGGTCACAAACAAACAAACAAACAAAAAAGATTGCCTCTTCAATAAGTGGTGCTGGGAAGATTGGATATCCATATGCAGAAGAATGAAACTAGACACGCACCTCTCACCATATACTAAAACCAACTCAAAATGGATTAAAGACTTAAGTATAAGACCTGAAACTGTAAAATTACGAAGGGAAAATATAGGTGAAACACTTCAGGAACTAGGTCTGGGCACAGACTTTACAAACATGAGCTTGAAAGCACAAGCAACAAAAGAAAAAATAAACAATTGGGACTATATTAAACTAAAATGCTTCTGCACTGCAAAGCAAACAATCAACAGAGTGAAACAACAACCTACAGAATGGGAGAAAATATTTGCAAAGTGTGCATGGTATAAGGGACTAAAATCCAAATATAGAAGGTACTCAAACAACTCAATAATAATAATAATAATAAGTGACCCAATGTGAAAGTGGGCAAGAGAGCTGAATAGACCTCTCTCAAGAGAAGACATACAAATGGCCAACAGGTTTATGAAAAAACACTCAACATCACTAATCATCAAGGAAATGCAAATCAAAACCACACTGAGATATCATCTCACCCCAGTTAGACTGGCTATTATCAAAAAACACAGAAAACAAATGCTGTAGGGATGTGGAGAAAGTGGAACCCTTATACATTGTTGGCGAGATTGTAAATTAGTACAATCATGGAAAACAGTATGGAGGTTTCTCAGACAACCACAGATAGAACCTTATGATCCAGCAATCCCACAGCTGGGTATACACTCAAAGGCTGTCCTTTCTCTTGCATATGTACTTGGCTCCTTTGTCAAAATCAGTTGGCTGTAAAATAACAAAAAGAAGAGAGAGAGAGAGAGAGAGACAGAGAGAGAGAGAGAGAGAGAGAGAGAGAGAATCAGTTGGCTGTAGGCATGTGGATTTATTTCTGAATTTTCTATTTTGTTCCATTGGTATATGTGTCTGGTTTTGTGCCATTACCATGCTGTTTTGATTACTATAGCTTTGTAGTATATTTTGAAGTCAGGGAGTGTGATGCCCTGCATTTAGTTCTTTTTGCTCAAGATTGCTTTGGCTGGCCGGCCCGGTGGCGCACTGCTACAGTGCGCCGCTTGGGAAGCGCGGCAGCGCTCCCGTCGAGGGTTCGGATCCCACATACAGACCGGCCGCTCACTGGCTGAGCGAGGTGCGGGAGCAACACCGAGGTTTGCGATCCCGTTGCCAGTCCTGGTCCGGTACAGGCATGACACTGAGGGTTGCGATCCGTTGCCGGTCACGAAAAAAAGACAAAAAAAAAGGGGGAAAAAAAAAAAAAGATTGCTTTGGCTATTTGGGGTCTTTTGTTGATCCATATAAATTTCTAAATTATTTCTATTTCTGTGAAGTATGTCATTCGTAGTTTGATGGGGATTCCATTGAATCTATAGATTGTTTTGGGTAGTATGGTCATTTTGACATTATTAATTCTTTAAATCTATGAGCATGGAATGACTTTCCATTTTTTTGTCATCTTTAATCAATGTTTTATAGTTTTTCTTGTAGAGATCTCTCACCTCCTTGGTTAATTTATTCCTATTTTGTTTGTTTGTTTTTTAGCTATTGTAAATGGGATTTTTTTTTTTTTACTTCTTTTTCTGCAAGTTTGTTGTTCGTGTATACAAATGCTACTGATTTTTGTATGTTGATTTTGTATACTGCTAACTGAATTTATTATCAGTTCTAGGGGTGTTTTGGTAGAGTCTTTAGGTTTCTCTATCTGTAAAATCATTTAATTTACAAACAGGGGCAATTTGACTTCCTTCTTTCCAATTTGGATGCCCTTCATTTCTTTCTCTTGCCTTGTTCCTCTAGTTAGGACTTCCAGTATGATGTTGAATAAAAACAGTGAGAGTGGGCATCCTTGTCTTTTTCCAGTTCTAGAAGAAAAGCTTTCAGCTTTTCCCTGAATAAAAAATATTTGAATACTTATCTACATATACATGTTTATTTATTTATGAATTATCCATATTTACTGGTATATGATTTGATTATACACACTGTTACACACAACTAGAGAGTTAAAAAGTTGCCAAATAAATATAAAAGAATATTTCTTTCCTTAACTTAAAGAATCATATGTGTCTCAGTTAGACAGGAGGAATAAGGTCTGATATTCTATTGCACAGCCTGGTGACTATAGTTAATAATAATGTATGTTTTAAAATAGTTAAAAGAGAGGGTTTTAAATGTTCTCTCCACAAACAAATGATAAATATTTGAGGTGATAGATGTACTAATTAGCCTGATTTGATCATTACATAACACTTATATACACATGCATTGAAACTTCACTTTGTACCCCATAAATATATACAATTATTATTGGTCAATTAAAAATAAAGTAAAACTTGAAAAAAAGAGGATTATTTTTGCATTCCTTGCAGTGTACACACTTTATTTAGGAAACCAGTGCTTTAGAAAACAATGCATGTTTGTATATAATCAAGCACTATAGACAAAACGTAGTTTAGAGCAGAGAGAAATAAGAGCAAACCCAGACTAACAGAACTGGTAAATAAATTTAATAAAACTCAGAAAACAAAAATAGATCAGATAATAGGAAACATTTGCTTTGGGTTCATGTTATTAAGAGGGAGACACAGAGAACACAGGACAAAAATGAATATATAGAGGTAAAAGAAACACAGTATAGAAATTTAAATACTACTTCCTTCTGGCAAAATGTTTGCCTGTTCTTGGTTGGATCTTTGCCAAGATGCTCCTTTGCTTGTATTTATCTGGTATCAGCACCAACTAATCATCGAAAAGTCTTTTATGTGAATGCTTGGCATCAAACACGGGGGTGCCAAATACTAAAAGTGGCCTATAACTTTTTTGAATCTGGTGGTTTACCCTGAAAAAACTGTGTTGACATTCACACGATGGTGCAAAAGTACTGGTGGATAAAATGACTGGTTTCTTAGTACAAACTGAGGCAGTGGCACCAAACTATATTAATAGTCATTGTATTCTTCACCACCACAAATTCATAGTAAAACAGAAATAGTCAGTTTCACTAAATAATCTCCTTGATGAAGCAGCAAGTATTTTTACTTTTATTAAATAAAAAAATTTTTTTGGTGGCTGGCCAGTGTGGGGATTTGAACCCCTGGTGTTGGTGTTATAACACTATACTCTAACTGAGCTAACTGGCCGGCCCTATTTTCACTAAATCTTAACCCTTGAATTCATTTTTTTTTTTGTCTTTTTCGTGACCGGTACTCAGCCAGTGAGTGCACCGGCCATCCCTATATAGGATCCGAACCCGCGGCGGGAGCGTCGCTGCGCTCCCAGCACCGCACGCTCCCTGCACCGCACGCTCCCTGCACCGCACGCTCCCTGCACCGCACGCTCCCTGCACCGCACGCTCCCTGCACCGCACGCTCCCTGCACCGCACGCTCCCTGCACCGCACGCTCCCTGCACCGCACGCTCCCTGCACCGCACGCTCCCTGCACCGCACGCTCCCTGCACCGCACGCTCCCTGCACCGCACGCTCCCTGCACCGCACGCTCCCTGCACCGCACGCTCCCTGCACCGCACGCTCCCTGCACCGCACGCTCCCTGCACCGCACGCTCCCTGCACCGCACGCTCCCTGCACCGCACGCTCCCTGCACCGCACGCTCCCTGCACCGCACGCTCCCTGCACCGCACGCTCCCTGCACCGCACGCTCCCTGCACCGCACGCTCCCTGCACCGCACGCTCCCTGCACCGCACGCTCCCTGCACCGCACGCTCCCTGCACCGCACGCTCCCAGCACTGCACTCTCCCGAGTGCGCCACGGGCCCCCCCCTTTTTTTTTTTTTTTTTTTTTTAACAGTCTGTGTGACACAATGAGGAATACCCATAAAACACTTCTGCTGCATACTGAAGTAGTGTGGTTATGTCAAAGAAAAACACTTGTTTGAGCTGCAAGCTGAACTAGCCACTTATTTTTTCAAGAAACATCATTTTTTTCACTTGGAAAAAATGATACTGACAGAAAACTGGTTGTTCAGACTTGAGTGTTTGGCAGACATTTTCCTTGAAAAATGAACAAAGTCAGACTGGCATTTCAAGGAAAACAGCTGACTGTATTTGTTGCCAGTGATAAAATTTAAGCTTTCAAGTGAAATTTAGAGTTTTTGGAAAGCTTGCATCTGCTACTGTGGGATACCTAAAACTTTCCTGGTGAGATCAGTAGTGCTGGCATTGAATGTGATATTTTGATATTGAATGAAACATATTAACATTTCACATATCTGCATAATTCAGTGAACCAATAGTTTCTAATGACCAATGTATGATGTTACAGGATCATGCATGGCTAAAAGATCCTTTCAAAGTGCAAAATAGGCCAACAGATTTCAGTGACTTCCTGTCATTTAGCCCCTGACCCAGAAACTTTTGACTCACCCTACATTCTTACCTCTCTCTAAACCTCTTCATTTTATTACTCAATACTTAGTGTAAATTCCACTACCCAGACAGCTCTTAAGTATATTTCTCATCTTCATTACTATTTCTAATGCCTTCATTTAGACATTTGGTAATTTTACTTGTTTTGTAATAAATGCCAAATCCCTTACATAGCATATGAGGCACTTCTTGATTTTGCCACTCCCACCTCTCCAGCCTCCCTCCATTTCACTTCATTCTCCAGCAAGCCGATCTGATTATAGCTCTTTATAAAGAAAATGCTGATTCATGACTCCTTGCCTTTGCACTCATATGGTTTCCTTGAACTGGAATGTCCCCCTTCTTCTACCCACTTGGAAAATTCCAAGTTATATCTGTGAAAATTCCATTGAGATGTCTTTCTTCAGAAAGCTTTTCTTGACTTTACTCACACTAGTGAGAGTTAATCACTTTATTTTTCTGAATTACCTTGTATTTGTTCCTATTCTTTGGATTTGTTTTATATAATAGCCACTACTGACACCTTTTTGAATTGGTTGCTGGAAAACTTCAAACCAAAGTTGTGGCCCACTTCTAGCAAACATCTAAGGTTTTGCAATTCCCAATTAGGGCCATTTTAGACTCTCGTGAGGTGTCTTGCTTCACGAGAATTGAAGTCAGGTAAGTCTGTTTTCCCATATTGATAGAGAACTGGGAAACGGCATGGGAACTGCTGAGGTGCAGAAACTGCAGCCTGAAATGGTTGATTTTTTTTTCTGAAAAGCAAACTGTTGCCCTCTGGAGGATAGATAGGTGGTGATGCTTGGTACTTGAGAAGCTTAGGGAACCATGTGAAAGTGTTTCTCTTCTCATATATGCATTTTTTCCTTTTGGAAAGGGGCTGTTGGACAATTTTCATTTTTCCCAAGAGCCTAATGATCTCTTCCATTGTTTGGATATGAAGTTTTTTTTCTTCCTATGTGAACACGTGGGTCAATTGAGGAGAATGAGGTACCCAAGAGCATCCAGAACCCCAATAGACTCCAGTCTTTTGAGTGCAGAAGCTGCAAAAGTGCAGAATTTATCAGTCCATTTTCTTTGGCTTATAACAGAATACCTGAAACTGAGCATAAGGAAATAAAATCTATTTCTTATAATTTTGGAGGCTGCAGAGTCCAAGGTCCAGGGGGTACATCTGGTGAGGGTCTTCTTGGTGGGGGTCTCTACAGAGTCCCTTGGTGACCAAGGGTGTCACGTGGTGAGGATGAGAAAGAGCGCTTCTTTAACATGCTCACTTGCTCTCCTTATAAATCCTCCAGAGCCACTCCCCGATGACCCATTAATCTATTCATGAAGGCATAGTCTTCACAATCCAATCACCTCTTAAAGGCTCTGCCTTTCATCACTGCCACATTGGAAATCAAGCTCCCACATGAGCTTTGAAGGGGACAAACATTCAGACCATAGCACAGAAGCTGTATTTATTTATTTATTTTTTAATAAAAGAAAAGGGCCCTGGAAAGGTGACCAGCTGTGCAGTTTCCACTGGAAGAAGCTCAGATCAGCTTGTATATCTTTAGAATATGACATCTGAAGGTATGCTGCTTATTTCTTGAAGATTGGTGTGTTTACACTATGGATATCAAAGAAAAAGAGCCTCCTTTGGAAGCTGCCCCTAAACTAAGATGAGGTCCTCATCTGGAGGACATTAGAAAATACGAACCAATGTCTCTCACATTCAGTGGAACTCCTGTTTTTATTGGTTTCAAGAGATTACTATTTATTTATCAGAATCCAGGACAGGAGTCTCAAATACATCTGTGAGAAGAAAAATAAGAAATTAAACCAAAACTCCTCAAGTTTTAAAAGTTCATGACATTTAAAAAATTTCCCAGTCTGGGATAAAATCAAAATATATGGTCTGTGTATTCTGTGACAGGGTTCTTCTGTCACCTGTTTTGAAGAGAGTGCAGATGAAATTTCCAATCTATAATTTATACAATTAGGTGAAATAAATTAAAGAAATTAGCTGTCAGAGAACTGAATCTTTTAATGATTTTCTACTTGGAAATTTGCCTTCTAAATTAAAAAGAAGTACTTGCGGGCCGACCCTGTGGCGCACTCGGGAGAGTGCGGCGCTGGGAGCGCAGCGACACTCCCGCCGTGGGTTCGGATCCTATATGGGAATGGCCAGTGCGCTCACTGGCTGAGTGCGGTGTGGGCGACACCACACCAAAGGGTTGTGATCCCCTTACTGGTCACGAAAAAGACGAATAAATAAATAAATAAATAAAATAAAAAAGTACTTGCTTATTATAATGCCTTGGTTCAAAAATAAATATACTCTGACAAGTGTAAGATAAGTACAAACACATGTAAAAAGTTATTAACGGATGCTTAAATAGTGTTCTTGTTTTCTAATATAAATATTTTCTGTCCCTAAAAAGTTTTTGGATGAGAAAAGGAAAAACATATCTCTAGTTTAATGGCCTCAGTGTCCCTGCTAAGTTATAAAATAAAAATCAAAGATATGCAACTTGGCTGTAGACGATAATTAGTGGTCATATTAAGACTTTAAAAATCCTTTTGCACTAAGAATTTAAACCAGGACTTAGAGGATTACTCAGTAAAATAAGTTCAGGGGAACTTAATTTTAATCTACGTTTACTTAATATTCCTGATATGAATAAACACTTTGATAAATTAAATTGTTTTGTGGATTTTGAGTTTAAAATGCCCTTGGTCTGGTTTCACTATGTGTAAAATAAAAATGCAATTATAGCATTTTAGGTCATACAAGTCCATGCCCCTTTTTCCTTCTTTTTTTTTTTTCTTTTAATAGATTTTTTTAAAAGCAGTTTTAGGTTTAAAGAAAAATCAGCAGAAAGTACAGAGAGTTCCTACATGCATCCTTATCCGTTTCCCCCTTTTCATCCCCAGTTTCCCCTATAATATCTTGCATTAGTGTGGTACTTTTCTTGCAACTGATGAGCCAACATTGATACATTATTAAATATTATCCATAGTTTACATTATGGTTCACTCTTTGTGTTGTACAGTTCTATAGGCTTTGACAAACACATAATGACATGTATTCACCATTACAGTATCATACAGAAAAGTTTTACTGTCCTAAAAATCTCCTGTGCTCCACCTGTTCATTCCTCCCTCCCTCCCTGTGAACTCTGCTCTTTTTATTGTCTCCATAGTTTTGCCTTTTCTGGATTGTCATAAAGTTGTAATCATATAGCATGCAGCCTTTTTAGATTGGCTTCTTTCACTTAGCAATAGGCATTTAAGTTTCCTCCATGTCTTTTCATGGCTTGACAGTTTATTTTTTTTTAATCACTGAATAACATTCTGTTGTATGGATGTACCAGTTTGTTTATCCATTTACCTATCGAAGGACATTTTGGTTGCTTCCAAGTTTTCGCCTTTTAAAACTGAAATGCTAGATGGGATGTCCTAAATTTCATTCACTTACCTTAGAGAGCAGACTATTATTTCTTAAATGTATGTAAATGTAGTCATGGATGGTGTTTTAGTCCATTTTGTGTTGCTATAACAGAAATACCAACAGAAATGTAACAGAGACTAAGTAATTTATAAGGAAAAGAGGTTTATTTGGCTTACGATTCTGGGACAGCTGCATCTGGCATGGGCCTCAGGCTGCTTCTACTCATGGCAGAAAGTGGCAGACAGCTGGTGGGTATAAGCAGATCACATGGCGAGAGTAAGCAAGAGAGAGAGAGAGAAGGTGCCAGGGTCTTTTTGAGCAACGAGCTCTCGCGGGAACTAATAGAGCGAGAACTCACTCATTAATCCCCCCTCCCCCGCGTAAATGTAGTCATGGATGGTGTTTTAGTCCGTTTTGTGTTGCTATAACAGAAATACCAACAGAAATGTAACAGAGACTAGGTAATTTATAAGGAAAAGAGGTTTATTTGGCTTACGATTCTGGGACAGCTGCATCTGGCATGGGCCTCAGGCTGCTTCTACTCATGGCAGAAAGTGGCAGACAGCTGGTGGGTATAAGCAGATCACATGGCAAGAGGAAGCAAGAGAGAGAGAGAGAAGGTGCCAGGATCTTTTTGAGCAACGAGCTCTCGCGGGAACTAATAGAGCGAGAATTCACTCATTAATCCCCCCTCCCCCAGGGAGAACATTAATCCATTCATGAGGGATCTGCCCCCATGACTCAATCAGTTTCCAACACTGCCACATTGGAGATCAAATTTCCACATGAGTTTTGGAGGGGAAAATATATTCAAACTCCATCAGATGGTCAAATAAATTGAGTTATAATTTAAACATTTAATATTGCAAATTATGTGGAACCTTCAAGTTACTCTACTTACAGTATCTGGTAAAGGTTAAGGTGTCATATTCCTCTGACAAATTCTTAACATCAACGGTGATTATATTTTTCTTTAGTATTAACTTAATGCAAATTTCTAAATTCTCTAATTGACTTTGGGACCTCAAACTGGTATCTTCTGCCTAGAATGTTGTGGCACTTGAGCACTCGAGCATGACTCTCATGACTGGGTGGACAATTATAAAAACAGTAAAGGTAGGAGCTTACATTTTTAAGTCCCTATGTCACCTTCTGCAGAGGATATTGTAAACTATTTAAGTCTAGTTAATAAAACAACCAAGATTTGTCTACAGGAATTTAAAGATAAAATAATAATATCAGTTGAACTGTCATACAATTCACCAAAGACAATGTTTCTAAATGCTGAGGTTGCTTTCACATTCTTTTTAATATCAAAGGAGAAATCAGTGTGAGGAGAGTTGGACAATATGTGTTGAACAGCTGGGTGGTTAGAGGTGAAAACCTCTCAAGACATGGAACTGGTCTAACCTTAGGGAACAAATACTTCTTTGTTTCACCTCAGACAGAAAAAAACAAAAACAAAAACAAAAACCTAAAGCTTCGGGCCGGCCTGGTGGCGCACTGCTACAATGCACCGCTTGGGAGTGCGGTGGCTTCTCCCGCCGAGGGTTTGGATCCCACATACAGACCGGTTCCCGCTCACTGGCTGAGCGAGGTGTGAGAGCAACACCAAGGGTTGCGATCCCGTTGCCGGTCCTGGTCCGGTATGGGCGCAACACTGAGGGTTGCTATCCGTTGCCGGACACGAAAAAAGACAAAAAGGAAAAAACAAAAAAAACAAAAAAAACCCCCCAAAGCTTCCTTCCTTGCCCTTAGAACTTATTTGCTCTGCTTTATCCACAATGACACTGTATTTGTACCAGTGTTTTGTAGTACCCTGCAGTAGCAGTCTTCAAACTGGGGCTCTTGTATTTCTGGAGGTATCAGAAAACTTTCAAGGGATACATAGCACAGAAGATTTAAGGAAATCTAGACCCCCCTAACTTCCTTGTGCACACATTTTTAAAAGTAATGTGCTTAATAAAATGCTTGCTGTTCTAAGTCACTTAGAAAAGAAAAAGTGATGTGCTTATGATTGCTCTTACAGTACTCTTTTTCCACCTCCCCTTTCACAATCATTTCTTCCACTTTGCAAGAGAAAGGCATACTGTTTACTTATCCCTAACATAAGTATGATGCCTTTTCCAGGAGAGTAAAATATTTCTGAGTACCAAACAAAAGGACAGTTTAAAACCTGTGTCCACGAAGCCTCCTTCAATCCCAGCTTTGTGTCTTTTGTCATGTATGCATATTTCTGGCAAGGGCAATTGTTTTCAACGAGGAGTGATTTTGCCCCCTAGGAGATACTTAGCAATATCTGGAGACATTTTTAGTTTTCACAATTGGGGGGAGAGGTCAGGGGTCAGTGTTACTGGCATCTAGTGAGTAGAGGCTGGGAATGCTGCTAAACATTCTAAAATACTCAGGACAGCCCTACAATAAAGAATTATTCAGCCAAAATGACAACAATCCTTAAGGTTGAGTAACCTTGTGTTAAGGGTGACACATGGTATAAGAAATGTGGATGTTTTGGCCTATGTTATGATATTCTGGATTCAGATATTTCTGTGAGTGGAGAAGCTGGAATGTTGAAAATTTTTCATTTGATGACTTTGATGCTTCCCTTCCTGACTTTTTTTTTTTCCTTTTTGTCTTTTTTCGTGACCGGTAATGGGATCGCAACCCTCGGTGTCGCTCCCACACCGCGCTCAACTAGTGAGCGGACCGGTCTCTATATGGGATCCGAACCCTAGGCGGGAGCGCCGCTGCGCTCCCAAGCGCCGCACTCAACCAAGTGCGCCACCGGGCCAGCCCAAACAGACCACTGTTTTTTTTTTGTTTGTTTTTTGTCCTTTTTGTGACCGGCTGCACCGCACTCAGCCAGTGAGCGCAGCAGCAGCCATCCCTATATAGGATCCGAACTCGCGGCGGGAGCGCTGCTGTGTTCCCAGCGCCGCACTCTCCTGAGTGCGCCACGGGCTCGGCCCCACTTCCTGACTTTTTGAAAAGAATGAATGGCTCCTTAGCATTGGCAAGAAATACTAAAGGTATTTCTTGATGATTTTTTAAAATTCATACAGGTGACAAATTCATGTTGAGGTTCCTGTCCTTATCTATCTTACAGCTAGAACATTCTAAGTTGGTAAAAAGCATGTAAAGAAATACTAACTTGGTACAAACCACTCCAAGTACTAAGAAAGACCTTGGTGAATTCTCCCCCTAACCCGTATTTTGTCCGTACTTCAGCTGCTTACTTTGCATTATTTCAAGGCAGTGGAGGCAAAAACATCCACGTTTATTTCTGACAGATCAATATCACATCTTGGAATAAAACAAACACATATTGGAGGTATTTTAGTGTATGTTTTCTTGAACTTACTCAGACTCATAGAAGAAATATTTTCATTAATTTTTACCACAGATTATTGGATCATATAAATACATTTTTATATTTGGGTACAGGTCTATAGTATGCTGTTACTTCTCTGTTCATTTATTTATTTTTATTATATACCAACTAGAGTCAGGTTAAATTGATGGAAATATTTTGTGGATTCTGCTGTAAATAATGCATATAACAACAATCAGTAATAGAATTTCTGTAAACCTATGCTTGTTAATGATCTAGTATCTTCTCTTCATTTTGCTGTTGATTTCCACTACGTAAATTGTGTTCTTAAAAACTCATTTGTCTATGTATACAAAACAAAATGTTCCCAAATGCAATCTTGAATGTAATATCCTGAACTTTAGAAATTCAGCCTCATTTATTTTGGATTAATTTCTCTCTCTTGGATGTTGACACACTGTTCTACATTTGTCAAATGCGTAATTATATAATTCATCATTTTATATAATGAAATGAAATTACATGCTAGTGTCAAGTGTTCATTTCTCTGTCACACTTTTAAAGGCACTTCCAGATGACATAAAAAATGGGGAAAAGGTCTTCATTCAGAAGCTATTGAATTTTAATCTCCAATTTAGTGGGTTTGTTTGTTTTTAACCTCAGTTTCATGGGTATTTTGCTTCTCTCCAGAAGGCACCACCAACAGCCACCTACTTCTGAGGTCCATAGACTGGTTTTCATAAATTCATGTTCTGCAACTAGGCCTCCCGTCCTGTAGCCAGGCTGTCAATGATAGGCAGAAATGAAGAGCTCAGCTTTCCGGACTGACCTCATCAGGACTGAGGTAACAGGTCACCTCAGATCCAGTTACATGGAGCCTGAAACTGGCACACATTTGGAGGCTCTCTTTAAGATGGTGCAGAGATATAAACGGATACAGTTACATGGAGCCTGAAACTGGCACACATTTGGAGGCTCTCTTTAAGATGGTGCAGAGATGTGAAATGTGATTTCACTCACGGTTGTACTCACTGTACATGATATTCCTATAGATTTGTGCTCCACTCAGTAGTTTTTGAAAGTTCTTTATTTGTTGATTCCCATAAAATATGACTGTGTTCTTAATCGCATATACTTCATTATTAAGTATACTTATGAGAATTCCAAGTGTACCTTTACATGTCTGATGAGTGGAGAATTTTCCTCAGACTAGCTTTTGGTTCCCTGCATTGCAAACCTCATTTCTCCTCCACCATCTGCATACCTTTGGCTCTGGGTATGGTAAGGTGCCTTAGTGCGTTGTGCTAGAAGATTTGGCACAGAAGGTAAAGTCATTTCTGGGAGGGTGAGGGGAAGGGGAGGGGGGAGAGAGATCTTCAGGGAGGGTCAGGAAGAATTCTGGAGCTATGGTGCACTCAATGGGGGCACACTTAACCAAACTGAGAAAGGACTTGACTCCCAGCTGAGTTGGGAGATTTGAAACCCAAACATCAATCTGTACGTAGGTGTAGAGGAAATACTCAGATTTCAACCATGTTCTGGGTTCAGAGGAGAGCGCGCTGGGCTGGAAGCACTGTCTTGGGAGTGCGGCGGGGGCGGTAATGCAAGCGTAGGCAGAAACGGACGAGGTTTAGGAAGCAGCTCAGAGGAGGTGGACTTGGTGTGAGGATGTTGGGGCAGACGGTGGTGCCTGACGGAGAAAACTGCTGCTGTGCAAACCAGACCCCAAGGCCATCTCAGGTGAAACGGAAAGAGTTATATCCGAACAAACACGGTGAGAGCGGAAAGGGATAAACGTACCACCAGGTGTTCTCCCGGGACCCTCCCAAAGCCCGCTGCCCCGTGTCCCTTAGGGCCTCCCCGCGGCGGCCCAAGATGTCCCGCGCTGAAGTAGGCAGCCGGCCCGAGGTCCCTAGGGCTGTGATCCCTCTTCCTGTCCCAGCTCCTAGGCTCCGTCCTCCCCCGCGCCTCCAGCCTAGGCCTGGGCGCGGCGACCGAGAGACTCCCCAGAACGCGAGCCCCGGAGCGGCTGCGGTGGCCCCGCGACTGACGCCCGCCTCTGCGGGACTCTGCACCTGGCTTCTAGCCTTCCTGACCCTCCCGGCCCGAGTGCCTGCCACGCGGAGAATTCTTCAGCAGCAGGTAGGAAAGGAGGCGCCAGGATGGGGCAGGAGAGAGCAGGACGAGAAAGCCTGAGGGGGCAGAGCGGGGAACGGAGGCCGGAGGGACGGCGCCGGAAGAGGGCAGGCGGCGGACGGGGGCCCGGCCCCAGCCCCGCGGCTTCTCGCCTCCGCGCCCCACGCTGCGACCCTCCGCGGCGAGCCGGCGCTGCTGCGTCTCCCCATCCTCCAGAGGCGCAGCGTGAGACAAGGACGGAGACTCCAAGTCCCCTGCAGCTGACCTGGGAAATGACCATCTGCCTATTCCTGGGGTCTTCCCCATTGGCAGGTAGAAAAGAGCGATGTCATCTGTCCCTGAACAGAATAACCCGAAACCGCAGGCCCCGTGGAGGTGGGAATCCACAGCACCGGCCACACCCCTGAGGCTCCTGAGTCCGCTTCCAGACTCTTCGACGACTCTTAAAGCCAGAAGAGGGGTACATCGGAGGCTTTCCCAGACGCCATCTACAGACGTGGAGAGCACAATGTCCTACCCCTTCCTCTGGTCCTGGCTTTGGGACCGCGGGAGAAAACTGGGAGAAACTCTGTATTTACTCGCACTCTAACTCATTGGCTTCAAACTGCAGGTCAGAACTCATTTAGATTGAGACCAGAAAAAATGTTTTTAGTAAAATGCAGTAGAATAAATAGAATTAAAAATTCTTGCCTTCGTCACAGATGGTGAGAGAAACTATAGTTTCACGAAACCTTTGTTTCAGTTAAATATATTTGTGTGTGTGTGTGTGTGTGTGTGTGTGTACTGCGAGGTGATACATATAGCAGTGTGTGTGTGTGTGTGTGTGTGTGTATATAGAGAGAGAGAGAGAGAAAGAGAGAGAGAAATCAACAACAAAATAAAACCCTTTTTTTTTTTACTTTCTAATAGCTCTGAATTTTAGTAAAAATAATTCTTTAACAACAAAATGTGTGTACTGCGAGGTGATACATATAGCAGTGTGTGTGTGTGTGTGTGTGTGTGTGTGTATAGAGAGAGAGAGAGAGAAAGAGAGAGAGAAATCAACAACAAAATAAAACCCTTTTTTTTTTTTACTTTCTAATAGCTCTGAATTTTAGTAAAAATAATTCTTTAACAACAAAATTTTGAGCTAGCTAAAGAAAGATCACAGAGTCAGGCAGGCTCCCACTGAGGCCTAACTAGAGACTCATTTTACTTGGCCTTTTTTCTTTTTCCTTTCTCACGGGCTAATTTTTAGACTTCCTAAGTTTCCACTCCCTACTTGTTTCAGCCATTCAATAGTCTCTCAAAACTCTTGGTTTAATAAAAAGTTCAGTACAGCCATTTTATTCTGTGCACGTGTGATAGGAGGGAAAGGCCAATGATTCGTTTCAGATTTGACAGAGATAATTCATAAGTCACTTTACCTTCCTGAAGATGGAGAGTTTAACTCAAACATTATTACTAGAAACTAAATTATCAGGAAAGATGAGTGGTCCAACTTACAGATGTTTTACAGGTTAAGGATCATTTTATCACGTCCTGTCTAACTGGGGTGAGATGATAGCTCATCGTAGTTTTGATTTGCATTTCCCTCATGATTAGTGAGGTTGAGCATTTTTTTCATGTATCTGTTGGCCATTTGTATGTCTTCTTTTGAAAAAAATGTCTATTCAGTTTCTTTACCCATGTTTAAATTAGATTATTTGTTTTTTACTATTGAGTTGTTTGAGTTCTTTGCATATCCTGGATATTAATCCCTTGTCAAATGCATAGTTTGCAAATATTTTCTCCCATTCTGCAGGTTGTCTTTTCACTCTTTTGATTGTTTCTTTTGCTGTGCAGAAGTTTTTTAGTTTGATATAATCCCATTTGTTAATTTTTGCCTTTGTTCTCTGTGCTTCTGAAGTACTATTAACAAAACCTTTTCCAGGCCCATGTCCTGAGGTGTTTCCCTTATGTTTTCTTCTAGAGGTTTTATAGTTTCAGGTCTTACATTTAAGTCTTTAATTCATTTTGAGTTGATTTTGGTATATGGCAAGAGACAGGGGTCTACTTTTATTTTTCTGCATATAGATCTCCAATTTTCCAGCCCCATTTATTGCAGAGATTCTCCAATGTATATTCTTTGCTCCTTTGTCAAAAATCAGTTGGCTATAGGTACTTGGATTTATTTCTGAATTCTGTATTCTGTTCCATTGGTCTATGTGTCCGTTCTTGTGCTTTGAAGTATATTTTGAAGTCAAGGAGTGTGATACCTCCTCCTTTATTCTTTTTGGTCAGGATTTTACTATAGCTTTGTAGTATATTTTGAAGTCAGGGAGTGTGATACCTCCTCCTTTATTCTTTTTGGTCAGGATTGCTTTGGCCACTCAGGGTCTCTTGTTGTTCCATATAAATTTTTTAATTGTTTTTCCTATTTTGTGAAGTATATCATTGGTAGTTTGATGAGGATTGCATTGAATCTGTAGATCACTTTCTGTGGTATGGTCATTTTGACAATATTGATTCTTCCAATCCATGAGCATGGGATATCTTTCCATTTTTTTGATGTCTTCTTTAATTTCTTTAATCAGTGTTTTATAGTTTTCCTTGTAAGGTCTTTCACCTCCTTGGTTAAATTTATTCCTAGCTATATTAGTTTTTTTGTTGCTATTGTAAATAGGATAGATTTCTTGTTTTTTGTTTTTTTTTCCCTGCAAGCTTGTTTTTGGTGTATAGAAATGCTACTGATTTTTGTATGTAGGTTTTGTATCCTGCAACTTTACTGAATTTGTTTATCAAGTCTAGGCAGTTTTTGGTAGAGTCTTTAGGTTTCTCTCTATATAAAATCATGTCATCTGCAAACTAGGACAACTTGACTTCCTCCTTTCCAATTTGAATATTCTTTATTTCTTTCTCTTGCCTAATTGCTTTGGCTAGGACTTCCAGTAGTATGTTGAATAGAAGTGGTGAGAGTGGGCATCCTTGTCTTCTTCAAAGTTCTTAGGGTGGAAACTTTCAGTTTTTCACCATTCAGTATGATGTTAGGTATGGGTTTGCCATATATAGCCTTTGTTATATTGAGATACTTTCCTTCTCTACTTAATTTGTTGAGAGTCTTTATCATGAAGGGATGTTGAATTTTAGCACATGCTTTTTCTGCATCTATTGAGATGATCATATGGATTTTTTTCTTTCCTTCTGTTGATGTGATGTTTATTGATTTGTATATGTTGAACCATCTTGCATCCCTGGGATAAATCCCACTTGATCATGGTGTATGATGTTTCTGATGTGCTGATGGATTTAGTTTGCTAGTATTTTATTGAGGATTTTGCATCTGTGTTTATTAGGGATATTGGCCTGTAGTTTTCTTTTTTTCTTATGTCCTTGCCTGGTTTTGGTATCAGGGTAATGCTGGACCACACAGTATGAGTTAGGAAGAATTCCATCCACTTCAATTTTTTGAACCAGTTAAGAAGTATTTGTATTAGTTCTTTAAATGTTTGATAGAATACAGCAGAAAAGCCAGCTGGTCATGGGATTTTCTTCTTTTGGAGACTTTTTATTACTGATTCTACCTCATTACTTGTTATTGGTCTATTTAGGTTTTCTATTTCTTCTTGGTTCATCTTGGTTGGTCATATGTTTCCAGGAATTTATTAATTTCCTCTAGGTTTTCATATTTATTGGTGTAGAGTTGTTCATAATAGTCTCTGATGATCTTTTGTATTTTGGTGCTATCTGTTGTAATTTCTCCATTTGCATTTCTGATTTTTTTTGGTCTTTTCTCTTTTTTTCTTGGTTAGTCTGGCTAATAGTTTGTTGACTTTATCTTTCCAAAGAACAAACTTTTTGTTTGATTAATCTTTTGTATTATATTTTTAGTCTCAATTTCTGCTCTGATTTTTATTATTTATTTTTTTCCACTTATTTTGGGTTTAGTTTTAGCTTGCTTTTCTGGTTCCTAGAGAAGTATTGTTAGGCTGTTTATTTAAAATCTTTCTCTTTTTTTTGATATAGGCATTTATTGCTATACAGTTTCCTCTTAATACTGCCTTGGCTATATTCCATAGGCTTTGGTATGTTGTGTTTCTGTCTTTATTAATTTCAAGGAATTTTTTGATTTCCTTCTTAATTTCTTCTTTGACCCTTTGGTTGTTCAAGAGCATGGTGTTTAGTTTCCGTGTATTTATGTAGTTTCACAAGTTCTTCTTGTTATTGATTTCTAGTTTTATTCCATTATGATCAGAAAAAATACTTGGTATGATTTTAATTTTTTTAACTTTTTGAGACTTGTTTTGTGGCTTAACATATGGTCAGTCCTGGAGAGTGTTCCATTTGCTGATGAAAAGAATGTGTATTCTGCACCTGTTGGATGAAATGCTCTGTCTATGTCTGTTAGGTCCATCTGGTGCCATTTAAATCCAGTGTTTTCATAGCTCATAACAAAATGCCTGAAACTGGGTAACTTGTAAAGAAACAACATTTATTGCTTACAGTTTCAGAGATTGGGAAGTCCAAAGCCCAGGGAACACATCTGGTGAGGGCCTTTTTCTGGTGGGTGGAGACTTTTCACAGCAATGCAGGATGTTACATTGTGGACAGCTTGAGTGAGAGAGAGCTAGCCTGCCCATTGCTCTCTTTATAAAGCCATCAGAACATGCCCATTACCACCCATGAAACCAACAACTTATTACTCCATGAATGGATCAATCTATTCATGAGGCATGGTCCTCACAATCTAATCATCCCTAAAAGGGCCCACCCTTCCATTACCATAATAGGATCAGAGATGAACTATTTGGGTTTAATCTATGTGGGGTCTTTGAGCTTCCTGGATTTGAATATTTATATCTTTCCCAAAACTAGGGAAGTTTCAGCAATTATTTCATTAAATGAGTTTTCAATATCTTTCTGGTTTTCTTCTCCTCTGGAATGCCCATGATTCAAATGTTTTTTGCTTAAGAGTATCCCATAGATTTTATAAGTCTTATTCATTCTTTTTTATTCTTTTTCCTTTTTTTGTCTCCATGTGTTATTTCAAAACTGCTATCTTTAAGATCAGAAAATTCTTTCTTCTGCTTGAACTAGTTTGTTGTTGAGACTCTAAGCTGTATTTTTATTTCATTCAATAACTTTTACAATTCCAAGATTTGTATGATTTTTTTAATGATATCTATCTCTTTGTTAAATTTCTCATTCAGACCATGATTTGTTTTTCTAATTTTGTTGAGCTGTTTGTTTGTATTCTCTTGTATCTCAGTAGTTTCCTTAAGGTACTTTATTTGAATTTCTTTTCTGGCAGGTCAGCAATTTCTGGTTCTTTCGGATCAGTTACTGTAGTGTTATTTTTGTTTTCTTGGTGGTGTCATGTTGCCTTTTTTTTTTTTATATTTCCCTGCATTCATATCTGTGAATTTGGTGGAACAGTCACCTCTTTGAGTTTAGTTGAGTGGCATGCATAGGGAAAGAGTTTCACTGGCAAAAGCATCCTAGAGTGCCAATTAGGCAGGGTGCAATGGCTTTGTTCCAGATGCATGCAGTAGTGTAGACTCTGTGTAGTTTCTTCAGCTGTAATCCACTTTATGTCTGTGAGTGACTCGGTGATCTATGATTGGGAGGTTTGTGGTGGCAGTGGCCCAGATTTGCTGGGGGAGGGATCACTGGGTTGGTTCACAGGTTGGGGGTGTGCACATGCACGCTGTGGGTCATTCAACTCAGGAACTGGGTCACTGGGGATTTGGTTGCTGGATTGATTCTCAGGCTGAGGGTGTGGGCATATGGAATGTCATGGTCTCCAGGACTGGTTTTCCCATTGCAGAGTCACTACGCTGCTTCTCTGACCAGGTGTGGGCCATCAGGGGCATGTCAGCCAAGTTGTTTCTCACTTGGATGAATGTGTGTTTGATGACTTAAAGACTTGGGGCTGTGACAGCTGAGCTGTTTCTCTGAGCCAGGGGCATGAGCATGCTTTGGCTTCACTAGCTGAGTGTGGGTCTGCTGTTGGCCCTTCCACTGTGCCACTTCTTGTGGCCCAATGCAAGGTCATGCTTCCCTCATTGGTTCAGGAGCTGATCTGCCAAGGTTAGAGCTGATGATCTGCCTCTACAGAAGTGGGCAAGGCTACTAAGTGGGGCTTCAATGAGGTGGCCTGTCTAGCTGCTTCTCAAGTTGTGGGCAGAGTTGCTAGGCAGGCCTACAGTGAGGGGGCCTGACCAGCTGCTACCCAGTTAGTGGGCAGCACCACTAGATAATCCTGCAGTGAGGGGGCTAGTCCAGCCACTTCTTGGGAAGTGGGTGGGGTTGCTAGGCGGGCCTGCAGTGAGAGGGCCTGTCCAGCTGCTTCTCAGACTGTTGGCAAGGTTGTTAGGAAGGCCTGCAGTGAAAGGGCCCAACCATCTGCTTTCCAGGTGGTGGGCAGGGCTGTTAGACAGACCTGCAGTGAGGGGGCCCATCCAGCTGGTTTTGGGTGGTGTTTGGGCTTCTAGGCAGGCATGCAAAGAAGGGGCCCATCCAGCTGCATCTGGGACTGTTGGCAAGGCTGCTAGGTGGAACTGTTCAGGACTGAACTTCCTGGTTGCTTCTCTAGGAGGGCACAGATGCACTTTATTTCCACTGGCCATAGGGCATATTCATTAGGGTGGAGACCTGTGAGCTGTTTTTCCAGTTTGGGGGCTCAGGTACATACAACTCAGTCAGCTGATAAGGCTGAGGTGTAGGGGGAGGATTGTATGCCCAAGGAGAGTATGCATCTATGATCTTTGGCTAGGGACGTGGGGGTGTGTCAGTTCAGCAGGAGTAGGGTTGGCTTCCCAGACTGCAGAACTAGAGTCACAGCCACTATGAGGCCAGGCTTCAAGCCACCAGGATCAGGATGTTGCAGCCTCTTGCATGAGTGTGCCGGGATAAGGGCAGAGCCTTAAGGCTGGGGAAGTGCTGTAGCTACTGGTCCCAGGGGAGGGTGCATTTTCTGGCAACAGCTCTGGTTTTAATATGGTGCTGTCCTGCATTGGTTGGGTCATGAGGATAGTGGGTGGGAAGTACATGTTTGTGCTACTGTTCTAGAGCAATGCAGTGTTTGTATTCTAGGCCCCCCCTCATATTTGTCTCCAGGTTTGTCCTGCTAAAGGATCTGTTGGCCTCCATGGTAAGGATATGGTTCCTCTGCCAAAGGACAGAGGACCACATGGGAAAATTCCTCTTGTGCTATTCTTGGTGTTGAAGATGCAGTGGCTGAGGCCATGTGCCTCTCTTTCCTCTATATGCTGCCAGCCTGGGTTTTTGTGCCGCACAGGGATCTCATGAGTCTCCTGCTGCACTCCTACTCTCTCCCACAGATGCTCCCATCAATATTTAGCTGTCTGTTAGTTGTTCTAGTCTTTCTATGTGGGAGGAGCATGCCCTGTGCACCTCTAGTCTGCCCTTTTTGGTAATTTTATTTCTTCTTTTTTTGAAATGCAGTAGTACAGATTTATTCAGTATGTAGACTATGTGATGTGCACATGGATTCTTTTAGGTTGCCATAATTCCACCTCATTCATTCATTCATTTACTACATTAATTTTTCATGTAACACATAGTTTTTAATTTTTATTTTTATTGAATCATAATTGATTATACATATTTTGGGGTTCAGTGGGCACCTCTAGTCTGCCCTTTTTGGTAATTTTATTTCTTCTTTTTTTGAAATGCAGTAGTACAGATTTATTCAGTATGTAGACAATATGTGATGTGCACATGGATTCTTTTAGGTTGCCATAATTCCACCTCATTCATTCATTCATTTACTACATTAATTTTTCATGTAACAAATAGTTTTTAATTTTTATTTTTATTGAATCATAATTGATTATACATATTTTGGGGTTCAGTGAGGACATATGCTGATCAAATCAATACTACTAGCATATATATATTGTTACGAATTGTACTTATTCTTTATGCCTCTTGTCCAATCTCTCCCCATCTCCCTTTCCCTCCTCACTCCCCCCTCTAATTACTTTAGATTCCTTCTCTCCCTCTGAAAAAATAATGGTTTCTCTGTTGATTTGTTGCCTAGATGATCTGTCCAATGCTGAGAGTTGTATTCAGGTCCCCCAATATTATCGTAGACCAGATGCTTCTGTCAGTCTGGAATGTGCTTTGTGGAGAGAGACATCCTCTTCTTTTCTTTGGTCTCTGCTGGTGACTCTCCTTGTGTCAATGTACTCCAGTGGCTGGCAGACCATCTGCGTGGTGGTTGCGGCATCTAGCCACTTTCATGGTTATTGTGGTGGCTGTGGTTATTGTGGTGGCTGTGGTGGGCCACCCACATGGAGGTGATGTTTTTGGCATGC
>NW_007734052.1:67191-68090 GCF_000696425.1 Galeopterus variegatus | reverse complement strand
GCTGCTCCCAAGATTTTTTCTTTGGCTTTAGTTTTCAGTGAATTACAATGGTTTGGGTTTGGATTTCTTTGTGTTTGTCCTATTTGAAATTTACTCAGTTCCTTGAATCTGTAGTTTTATGTCTTTTGACAAATTTGGGGAGTTTCCAGCCATATTTCTTTGCGAACTTTTTCAGCCGTACCCTCCTTTTCCTCTCATTTTGGGGTAACATGAACCTTAGGTCTTTTGTTACAGCCCCACTGGTCCCCGAGGCTCTGTCCATTTTTTCCAGTGATTTCTTTCTTTTGTTCAGATTGGGTAATTTTTATTGTCCTGTCTTCCTGTTCACTGGTTCTTTCCTCTGTCCCTTCCATTCTGCTGTTGCACTCATCTATCACGCTTTATATTTTGGCTACTGTATTTTTCAGTCCTAAAATTTCCATGTGTTTTTCTTTGTATATCCTATTTTTATACTGAGACTTTCTATTTTTAAATTTTTTTCACTTTCCAAGGTGTTCATAATTGCTCATTGAAGCATTTATAATGGTGGCTTTAAAATTGTTGTCAGAAAATTCTAGCATTTTACAAAATTTCAGTTTCAGCATCTATTACTGTCTTTTCCCTTTAGTTTTATGTATTTGCAGTTCTTGTTAAATGAGAGTCCTTGTCTGATTTTGATATCAGGGTGGTGCTGGCCTCACCAGGGTGGTGTCAGGAAAAGTGAGTAGGGAGCCAGGATGTTCATGCCCTCCTGGTGGAAATGAGCCCCCTCTACCCAAATCTGCAAAGTATCAGTGGAGACCTAGACTTACTCCCCAACCCAGCAATAATGAAGTATCTGTTTTTCTTTCCTCTGGGGTGGTGTCAGACAATGCCTACTGAAGAGTCAAGATTTTCATCACCACCCAGAGCTAATCAGG
>NW_007734052.1:62802-66841 GCF_000696425.1 Galeopterus variegatus | reverse complement strand
TGGTGTCAGACAATGCCTACTGAAGAGTCAAGATTTTCATCACCACCCAGAGCTAATCAGGCAACCACCCCTGACTTCTATTTCCCACAACTTTTCCCCACTCTCCCATCCTGGTGTCAATAGACATCATGTGAGAAATCATAAGAGGCACTGCTGAGCAACCCAGCTTCTCTCTTGGAGCTGCAGGTCCTGCCAATGACCACAATGACCTCTCCCAGAGCAGCCCACTACAACAGGGGAGCTGCAGAGCACCCCAGGGTCTTTCATGTGGAAACAGGCTCCACCCATGACTCCAGTGACCTTGACCAGAGTGGCCCACTGTAGCTAAGGAGCTGCAGAACAACCCAGTGTCTCTCTTGAGGGTGTAGGTCCCTGCTCATGGCCCCAGCGACTTTACCCAGAACAGTCCACTTCAATGGTGAAGCTTCACAATGCCTCAGCATTTCTCTTGGGGGTGCAGGATCCCACCCACAGCCCCAGTGACTTTTCCCAGTGTGGTCCGCTTCAGCTGAGGGGCTGCAATGTCTCTGTCAGGAGTCCAAGATTCCAGCAGCAGCCCCAACAACCCCAGCTAGGTTCACCAACTCCTGCTGAGGAGGTGCAGAATTACTCAGAGCCTCTTTTGGGAGTGTAGGACCCATCCTGAAGCCTCAGTGACCACACTCGGAGTCACTTGCTTAAGCTGAGGAGCTGCTGAGCAGTCAGTCCATCATCTCCCTCAAAGTTCAAGGTTCTGGCTGCAGCCCCAGCAATCCCACACAGGGTTTCCCATTTAAGCTGAGAAGCTGCAGAGCACCACATCACCTCTATTGAGGGCACAGGATCCTGGCCAGAGCACCAGCAAACCCACCCAGGATCACTAACTACAGCTGGGGAGCTGCAGAGCACCCCAGTGTTCTCCCAAGAGCCCAAGACCTTGCCTATAACCCCAGTGACCCAGCTCAGTGTCACCCACTTCAGCAAGAAGCAGCTGAGTGCCACAGTGCCTAGGACATACAGGCACTCATAGACAACTCCAATGTTGAATATAGTCAAAGAAATCACATGGAGGCTACGCTACTGCAGTCACCTGGAACCAAACCTAAAACACCCTACCTCATTAACACTATAGAACATGTGTATAAGATAGAATCTCTCCCTTCAGAAGCTACTCCAGGGAATTAGAAGAAGCAATTGTTTCATCAGATGCCCAGACATCAACATAGGGATACAAGAAACATGGTGGGGGTGTGTGCGTGCGTGTGCGTGCACGCATGCATGCGTGTGTTAAAGGGTGTTGGGTGCCTTGTTATAGCCTGGTGAGGGTGGAAGCCTAGGCTCCTCACTTGGCCTTTGCTGGAGGAAGTGGAGCCACAGTTTTTTCTGTGTTGTTTGGCTGGAGTAGAGCAGAAAATTTTCTGTCTTGCTAGACTGCATTTTGCCCCTCCACCCCCACCCTTTTCCCCTTCTGGCTTGTGGTGTTTCTGGGCTGCTGGATTCTTCGGCTCCATGTCTGAGATGTACGAGGCAAAGAGAAAAGCCAGGAACTCACCATTATGTGGTTTTATTGGGTCCTGAAGTTCCTAGTCAATCTGCCTTCTTTTCTATACCTTTCAGGGGTCTTATGTTTATTTTATACATAATGCCCAGGGTATTTAGTTGTGCTTAGCAGGAATAAAAGGAAAAAGTACATTTATATCTCTCAAAAGCAAAAGCCTTCTCCCCATGCATTTTGAAGTTGACAACAAAATTTTTATCAGAAGTTTAAATAAATGCAAGTTTATGGTCAATTTTGGCATTTAAAAAATAAAATTGTTCCATCATTTAAAAAAATGTATGCAAGATTTTATACATGCCATAATGTGTTTTATAAATATAAACATTCAGACATTTTGTATTGTTCCTTTTTTCTTAATTCCACACTCAACCTGCCTTCTAGAATTTAATCTAAATTTATACTTGCAAATTTATTTGGTTGATCACCATATCACATTTCTTTGCAACGACAAAGTCAATATAAATTTAAAGTTTCTGTGGCCATGAAGTTCTAAAAGTTAAAATGTTTTCTTTTGGGGCCGGCCCAGTGGCGCACTGGAGAGTGTGCTGCTTGGGAGCGCAGCGGCGCTCCTGCCGAGGGTTCGGATCCCATGTGGAGACCGGTTCCCGCTCACTGGCTGAGCGCGGTGCGGGCGCAACACCGAGGGTTGCGATCCTGTTACCGGTTAGTAAAAAAGACAAAAAGGAAAAAAAAATGTTTTCTTTTGTTTAACATATTATTACATTTAGGGATAGTACACAATAGATCAAAACAGTATACATTTATTACACATTTTGATAAACAATCATAATCATAAAAAGTAAAATTATATAGGCAATGAATCTCATTGAGATAGATAGGACTTTTTTCCAATTAATTTAACGTATGCGTGGATGAATAAAACTTATTTCTAGAATTTTGGGACTCTGATGACATGAACATTACATCTTTTATTATAGCTCCACCGGTCCACGAGGCTCTGTCCATTTTTTCCTCAGTCTGTTTTCTTTCTTTTGTTCAGATTGAGTAATTGTTACTGTTCTATCTTCAAGTTCACTGATTCTTTCCTTTGTCTCCTCCATTCACTGCGCTTTATATTTTGGCTATTGTATTTTTCAGTTCTAAAATTTCCATGTGTTTTTCTTTGCATATCCTATTTGCATGCTGAGACATCCTCCCCCCCCCCCCCATTTTTCAAAGTGTTCGTAATTGCTATTTGCAGCATTTTTATGATAGTGGCTTTAAAGTATTAGTCAAAAATTTTAGCATTTAAGAAAAATTCAGTTTTGGCATCTGTTTATTGTCTTTTTTCATTCAGTTTGGTATATTTCTGGCTCTTGATATGACAAATGATTTTCAATTGAAACTGGACATTTAAAGCATTATGTTATAAGGCTCTGGGACTTCTTCTGACACTGCTCCTACAGGGTAGGTAGGTGAACTTCCTTCCTGCCAAGTAGCGATAGCATCAGTTTTATTTCTTGCTTTTTAAAAATAAATTTTATTGTGCATATTTAAGGTATACAACATGATGTTATGGGATACATATAGATAGTAAAATGGTTACTACTGTGAAGCAAATTAACATCCTTCATCTCACATAGTACACCTTTTTTATTGTGTCAGGAACAGTTAAAATGTATTCTCTTAGCAGTAATTAGCATTGATTTTATTTTAAACTTTCCTTATATATATGTAAGTACTTGGAAATTTTATGTACATAAGTAAGTAGATGGGAATGAATGGAGTTTTCTTATGGCAATTTTGCTTAATTAAATTTCTGCAGAGCTGTATTTCCTAAATCATGCAATAAACTATCATCAAAAATTATTTTAATAATGAAATCACTTACAACTTGAATAGATCCTCTTTCTATTTTGTTGGAAGGAGAGTATTGGAAATCACCTGACTTACAAAAAGGATTTGTTCCCCGTCACTAGACTCATTCATTGTGCCAATTTGTGGGAAGTAAACCTAAGTGTAAATATATGTGTTTAATCTAATTAAGTGATCACAAGAGATTATTTTCTTAGCTATAGGCTTTTGTGAACTTCAGAAAATGCTTCAAATCAGTTGACTTAGTTACTCCACTTGCACTCTGTAAAATTCTAAACTTTTACCTCTTTGAAAAACTTAATGTCAATAGTGATTACGTTGCTCTGCAGTATCAACTTAAATGATTTTATGACTTTGGACTAATTTACATTGAGTTAATTAATGAGTGACTTTTGATTACCTGCAAAATTCTTAAAAGAGAAATAAGTCATAAAGAGAAAAAGTCCTGGGTCACCAAGTGGCTTTTTATGAAGTACATACTCTTGTCCCTATTTACTTTTTGCAAAACTCAAATTAAGGTGGTAAATTCAATGTGGTATATACATTAGTGTATTGTATTGATAAGGTTAGTTACATTTTAAAGCTAAAGTTGAAAGCTTTAAATATGACTGTCATCTAACTATATGCATAGTTCTGTATGTTTACAACACACACATAATGATGAATTAAAATTAATTAGCAAAAAAG
>NW_007734052.1:51249-62358 GCF_000696425.1 Galeopterus variegatus | reverse complement strand
TTTTTTTTCCTTCAGTGTAATCTGCGCAGCTAGCAGAAGCTTTTTAATTTTATCAGAATACTCTCACTCAATATCTTGATAATTTTTACGGATTTGTGCTAATACTGTCATGTTGTTAAATTATTTTAAGAACAAATAACAAAAGCCCTTTGCTTCTGGGAGATCTAAACCTTCTTATCATTATTGTTACCTTACTTATGTTTATTTTAAAATGTTTTATTGTCACTGGTTATTGATAGAGCAAAAGCTATAACAATTGCTCACTCTCAGGTACCTGTGCATTTATCTTAATTAAGTGACCAGTTTTCTCTGAAAATTCTTTTTTGTTTTACCTTCCTCAAGCCCATACCCCGAATTCAGAATATTAAAACTGTGAAGCTATTTTTTACACCCCCAAATCTTTGGTTTTTCTCACTAGGTAACCACAACCCACTTGGCCACTAGGTGGCGCTAAAGGCCTAATCTTTCACCTTATAAAATGTAGGACGGTAGAAGAAATTAGGGTTTATATATTTTAAATTAATTCTGTACTATCAAAAGAGCTAACCTGTGTGTCAAACCCACAATATGGTAAAAGACGAAAAATAAGAAAATAGGAGCTCAACCTTTTCTATGTTAATTTTGTCCAGGTAAAAATATTAATATATTTTTGAATTCTCTATCTTGTTCCACTGGATTAGAAATCAAGTCGAAGGGATACCTGCACTCCCGTACTTACCGTGGCTGTATTCACAATAGCTAAGATTTAGAATTAACCTAAATGCCCATCAAAGGATGGCTGGATAAAGGAAATGTGGTATATATATATACACAATGGAATACTACTCAGCCATAAAAAAGAATGAAATTCTGCCATTGGCAGCAATGTGGATGAACTTGGAGAAAATTATGTTGAGTGAAATAAGCCAGGAGCAGAAATAGAAATACCATATGTTCTCTTTCATATGTGGAAGCTAAAAAAGTTATCTCATAGAAGTAGAGAAGAATAGTAGTTACTGGAGACTAGTGAGGTGGGGGATGGGGAGAGGGTGGTCAGTGTACACAGAATAGCAGAGAGAGAGGAAGAACAAGATCTAGCGTTCCATAGCAATCTAGGGAGCCCACAGTCAACAACAAATCACTGTGTGACTTCAAGTAGCAGCTTGAGAGGATGTTGAATGTTCCTAACACAAAGAGGTGACAAATGTTTGAGGTCATGGATATGCTGATTACCCTATGATCATTGCACGCTGTATAAATGTGCCCAAATACCATATTGTACTCCAAAAACAGGGGCAAAGAAATAACAAGAAGTTATTGCTTAAAGGGTACAGAGTTTATTATGTTTAAGATGATGTAGTGGATTGAATTATGTCCCCCACAAACTCACTGAAGCTTGAATTGTATCCCCTAAGTTTTATGTATTAGAAACTTAGCCCCCACTGTGACTGTTAAGAGGGTGGGAAATCCTATTATGGTCATTGAAAGGTGGAGCCTTGAAGAGGTGATTGGATTGTAGGACCATGCAGTAGTGAATGGATTAAAAATGGTGGTCAGGGGTGTGGTTCTGAGGGCTTCAAAAGAAGAGGAGAGTCTGTCTTTCTCTCTGCTTTCATCATCTTGCAGTGTGAGACCCTTGGGTCACTGTCACCACCACCAGATGGACTATGGACTTCACAGCCTCGGAAACTGTAAGCAATAAGTTTCATTTTTCTTTATAAATCACCCAGTTCTGTGTATTCTGTTTTAAGCAACACAGACTAAAACAGATGATGAAAAAGGTCTGGAAACAGACAGAGGTAGCAGTTGCACAGCATTATGAATGTAATTAATTCCACACAATGGTATGTTTAGAAACGCTTAAAATGGAAATTCTTATGTTATATGCATTTTACCATAATCAGAAATGGAAAAAACCATTATTAATATATGTTTTGGTGACTGCATGTATTTCAGGAAGGGTAAAAACATACTTTTGTTCATGTTCTGAGTCTGGCACAGTGACTGTTAATACATTAATTTATAGGAAGGTTTTGTTTCTGGGTTAAGATACACTTGTCGATTGGTGGTAGGAATCCTCATACACACGTATAGGATGGATCAGAAGACCATGGAAAGTTGTCAGTGATCCCGTTGTCTAAACTGTGCTCTTCCCTTTGGAGGAACGACTGGTAAGTCTTTGTGAGATAGTGACGTATGGAAGATTATACACTCTTCTATTCTGATATTCTCAGTTGCTGTAATAAATTAAGCAGAGCCATCTGGTCTTGTCATAAACAGATGCTTTGTGCTTTTTCCTCATGCTTGCCTGAAGGCTCTACTATAAGCCACTCATAAAAAAATTGAGTCTTTTGAGAGAAGCAACAGAAAAGGACAATCTCAGCTGCTCAGTGGAAGTGACTTGACTAGGTATTCTTGACTCTTGGTATTGCAGGGAATAGACTTGAAAGAACAAACTTACCAGTTTAAACTGACATTGTCACCTATTGACATCAGTCAGATTGTACCAGAGGACTTAAAAATTGGACTTTATAGGGCCGGCCCGGTGGCGCACTGGAGAGTGCGCCGCTTGGGAGTGTGGCGGCACTCCCGCCGAGGGTTCGGATCCCATGTGGAGACCGGTTCCCGCTCACTGGCTGAGCGCGGTGCGGGCGCGACACCGAGGGTTGCGATCCCGTTACCGGTCAGTAAAAAAAGACAAAAAGAAAAAAAAAAATTGGACTTTATACAAATGTTTTAGTACAGAAGCAGATGAATTCATTAACATAGTTTTCTAGCCCAAGATCGATGGAACAAAAAATAACACTGGATAAAATTGTTAGATGATGTTTAATTATGATGATTTATCTTTTTGCAATTGGTCATAAATTCTTTTATTTTGACATGTATAGTGCATACCCTCGGCAGGAGCGCCACCGAGGGTTGCGATCCCGTTACCGGTCAGTAAAAAAAGACAAAAAGAAAAAAAAAAATTGGACTTTATACAAATGTTTTAGTACAGAAGCAGATGAATTCATTAGCATAGTTTTCTAGCCCAAGATCGATGGAACAAAAAATAACACTGGATAAAATTGTTAGATGATGTTTAATTATGATGATTTATCTTTTTGCAATTGGTCATAAATTCTTTTATTTTGACATGTATAGTGCATTGTTTCAATACATGTATATACTGCACAATGATTCACTTATGGTAGGTAGCATAGTTTTGTACCTGTTAATCCATCTCTTCTCCTCCCCCTCTCCCCTTTGAGTCTCTGGTAATCTTTATTCTACTCTCTACTTCTCCTATAGTAAATCTTAATACAGATTACAAGGTATAAATACTCAGGAGACATTAAGGATGATTATGACCCTATTAATTGGAATTCTGACAAATGCTTTTACAATATTTTAAGCTTAGGAAAATCTCAGCTATCCTTTGTTAAAGGACATTGAGTGAAATTTTTGCTTTTTATAACACTTGTACATCTATAAATGATCAAACATTTTTGCAGACAGCTTCACTGATATTATATGAGGATTCTATAGAAAATTTGGTATACAGTTCTTTTCTGCAAACAATATGCCTTTTATGGGTAGCTTTATTTTTTGATGGATAGCAAGGTAGTAATGTGCAGTGGTTCAACAGTCTTTCTATTTACAAATTTGGAAACATGCTCATGCCAGAAATGTCACATTTAAAAGGAAATCTCATTTAGTTGGGTATTAAAATATTTAAAAGCAAAGCAAGGAATTCAGTTCATATGTGGAAACAAATCTTACAAAGCCCTCCTAGGACACTGGTTCATAGCTTATTGAGTTTCCACCTGACAGGTGGAAAAGGATGTTACTTCTGACAAGCCAGGATCACTGGTGAACTTTGGGCATCTCAGAAAATGGGATTTCTCCACAGTTATAGGCAATGCAAGCAAAATTCTGAGGATGTGAGTTGAGGGAGGGTTCTCAGAATAAATGAGTTGATGAGTGACAATAAAAATATTCCTGGTTATGATTAAAATTATGACCTTTTTGGGTAAAGGCTTCCAGACAGTTGTGACCTGTCTAGCCTTAATATCATAAGACTTTTGCTTTGTTAACTATACAACAAGGAGGTCTTTACATCTTAATCCTAAAGCAGGCCAAATATGAGACTATCATATTAATGAGACTGAATTAGAATGTTTCTGAAGAATCTTATTTGATCAATTATGTACCTTAAGGTCAGGAATTATGTAGGAAAAATGTCCCCAAATTAGAAATAAACAAAATTGTGCTTGCTTGATTATCTGATATCATCCTTGAACATTTTCTCATAATCCTGCCTGATCAAAACCTGAGTGCTTTACGGATTGTAACTTTCCTTCCAAGAACCCCACCGGTCCTGTATGATTAGAGGTTAATCTGTAGAAAGCTGATAAGGTATGACGGCTTTGCTTTTTCTCTGGTAAAGAAGATAATGCCACGGTTATGATTTTCTTGCCTGTAGTACATCGACCATTTTGAATCTGATGTAGTAATCTTACCTTACTGACTACATACATCTCGTTTTTCAAGTACTCTTTGAATCAAGTCTCCTGGTTTCCTCATTAATGAGTTTGATAAAACTTTGAAAAGTCTAACAAATTTCTCTCAGAATTAGGTGTTCAGAGTGGAAATGCTGGAACAACAGATGGGAGGCTCGTCTTGCGTCGGTAAAGGCCCAAACTACACACAGGACAGGTCTGGAAAGCCACATTCCCGCCGCTGCCCGGGGCCTCTAGATGTTGCTGTTTGTTCTGTCGTTAGGAACTGGGCTTTCCTGAAACCTCTGCTGAACACACCTCCTGAGCCACTTCCGTTCCAGGGACTTCGCCTTTTTACCACCGCTTCCCCCAAAGCCAGTTGCTGCTTCTGTCACCTTCGTCAGAGAAATGAACACAAGGTCGACCCCCATTTCCTCCTGTTGCTCACTTTTGAAGTCGCAGGTGGATGAACTTGAGCGGTTGGACCTAGTTCCTGTATTGGTGTCCTAGCTTCAAAGTGGGCTAGGGGAAGTGAGTTTTCCGATTTCTACTATAGGGAGGCAGAGCTCATAAGGTAGGGGACACTTCACAGTACGCTAAAGGTGTTCAGATGTGATGGGCAGCCAGGGGCACACCCGGTGTCCATACACTCCCTTTCTAAATCCTCAGCTTCAGCTGAGCCCTTTAATTACATTCCCACCAGCATTTGTCTGGTGCCCATCCTCCCAGGTGCTGTGTGGGAGAATAAGTGCTTTGGTTTATGTGCTACATTGGTGGCTCCTAAAGCCCAGTTAACTCACTGACTCTCAGAGATAATAAAATGCTTGTTTTTGTCTTAAGCTATTTCGTTTGGGGGTGGTTTGCTACACAGCAGTAGATAACTGAAACATACGAGTGTGTGTGCATTCTTCTGTGTGTCTGGCTTCTTCACTCAATAATGTTTCTATGAGACTCATCCGTGTTGTTGAAGTCTTAGTGGTTCATTCATTTTCATTGTTTATATGTTTTTTTGCTGTATAAATGCTCTACATTTTATTTTTCCATTTACTGTTGAAGAGCTATTTTGTTAAACCACTTGAGAGTAATCTGTGGACATTATGACACTTCACCCCTAAATATTTTTGTCATGTATACTTTAAGAGCAAGGACATTTTTCCTGCATAACTACAATACCATTGTCATCCCCAAGACACTTAAAATTGATACAGTATTATCAAATATATAGTTCATATTAAAATTTCTCTCCTTGTCCCAATAATGCCCAATAGTAAATGTTTGTTATTTTAATCTATTAAATTTTGGCATCAGTTGTGATATAGCAATAGATAACTATTGCTTCTTCCAGCAGGGACTTCCGAGAGGAATTGGTGATTCATAGTTCTCAGAATTCTCTGCGTCTGCTCATATGTCCCCATTTCATATCGCAGAGTCCAAATCCATCCCAACAAGCTGCATTACCTGAGCATAAGAGCCCCTGCAGGGTTACGCAATTAACATTTCTACAACTTCACAACCTTCATCATCAGACCCTAGGCTTGACCCTCATCCATATCTGTGCTAGGTTACAGGAGAAAAGGTATCCTGTAAAACTGCAATAGAGAATTTTACAATTTTTCACTCATGTCTTGAGTTTGGATTAAAAGCTTTGAATTTATTCTTTTTCCTCTGTATGCTTTCTAAGGAAGTATGAAGCCCCAGCCTATGCAGGTTGGGACAAAAGCCTCAACTGAATCACCTGATATTTGTCTGGCACTTATCCTTGTCTAAAACCCTGTCAGGATTAAAAGCTTTGAATTTATTCTTTTTCCTCTGTATGCTTTCTAAGGAAGTATGAAGCCCTAGCCTATGCAGGTTGGGACAAAAACCTCAACTGAATCACCTGATATTTGTCTGGCACTTATCCTTGTCTAAAACCCTGTCATATGTTACCTTGGATGTAAGGTCAGTTCAGCCCTTCAGTGATGATTCAGCTGGCCTAATTAGTTAATAATGAGTTAATTTCCTTCCTCAACATTCCTGCCACATTTACCTTGAAGTTTCACCTCGGGTTATGTGATGGTTAATTTTATGTGTCAAGTTGGCTAGGCTATGGTTCCTGGAGATGTGGGTACCAGTCTACATGTTGCTGTGAATATATTTTTTAGACGAGATTAACACTTAAATCAGCAGATTTTCAGTAAAGCAGATTACCCTCTCTAATGTGAGTGGGGCTTCCTGTCAGTTGAAGGCCTATGAGAAAAAGACTGAGGTCCTCCAAGGAAGAGGGAATTCTGCCTCCAGATGGCCTTTGGACTCAACTGCAACATCGACTCTTCCCTGGGTCTCCAGCTTTGTTATAGAATTTGAACTTGCCAGCCCCACAATCATATGAGCCAATTCCTTAAAATAAATCTGTCTATCTACACATCCTATTGGTTCTGTTTCTCTGGAGAACCCTGACTAATGCAAGCCATTTCCTAGAGAAATCCACCCTCTCCCAAGTCAACAGTTTAGATAAAAATCGAATCCCCATACATCATCTCTTAGTTTTTGAGTGCATATATACTTATACTATATATGGAACTCTGTCATACACTGTTGGGTAAAGGTGAATACTGCCGAACCCATCTCCAATGTTTTGAATAAGTCCAAAGGACTTTCCTTGTATTCTATACCCATAACCAACAGAGTTAATTTGGTAAGAAGACCAAAGATAATCCATATATTTTAGTCTGTTATATGAAATAGAACATGCTTATTAGATTCTAAAAGATTTCTAAATAAAAGAATAAGTACATATACATTGGAGAGAGAGGCTGCAGATGTAGGGAGGAATCTGAGTAGTTGGACTCTTAATTCTTACTCTCCCTTTCTAAATCCTGATCTTCAATTGAACACTAATATTTAGTTGGTTGGAAAAAATGGGAAATTATCTAATATTTGTCATGGAAATACAGGAAAAATTTCTCACAGAGCTATGCTTTTCTTTCAGTCATTGATTTTTTTTTAACCTCAGATGCAAATGGTGGAATTAATTATATTCCTCGGTTTATGAAATATGGCCATCATTGGTCCATGTAAAATCTTGTGTTTACTATTTATTCCTTTTTATCCACATTTTTCACTTCCAATTTCCTTCCTCTCACTAAAGGTGGCCATTCTAATGTGTTTTATATGTATCTCTTGTTGTATGTATTCTTGCACAATGTATATTGTTTCGTGTGTACATATCTTTAAAGTGAATGGTTTTGTGCTAAATAATTCATTGTTTTTCTTACCCTTTCATTTTTTTTCTTTTTTTTTGTCTTTTTTTCCGTGTCCGGCAATGGATCGCAACCCTCAGTGTTGCGCCCGTACCGGACCGGGACCGGAAACGGGATCGCAACCCTCGGCATTGCTCCCGCGCCTCGCTCAGCCAGTGAGCGGGAACCGGTCCGTATGTGGGATCCGAACCCTCGGTGAGAGCGCCACCGCACTTCCCAAGCGGCGCACTAGCACAGTGCGCCACTGGGCCGGCCCACTTACCCTTTCATTTTAAAGATCCATCCACAATACTGTGTGTACATTTAATGTACTTCTTTTAACTTCTTCACAGTACTCCAGCCTGTGAATTCACAACGTTTTTCCTGTTTCTGTCTGATAGACATGAGGGTTGCCTCCACTTCCTTGGCACCACAAACAATCTTACAGATAACAGCCTCATGCAACTCTCTTTATGGAGGACATAGGACATAGGACAGTCGAGGGGGTGGAGTGGAACTGTTGGGTCATAGAGTGTTTTGCACCCTTAATTTGATTAAGAATCACAAAATTCTTTCCAGAATGGCTGTGCCAGTTGACATTTTCACTAGCAGTGCAGGAGGCTTCCTCACCCGTTTCCTCACCAACGTTTGGCATTATGTCTCTAGTGTTTTCCAGTCTATTAGGTGTAAAGTAATGTATCAGTTCTGTTGGAATTTGTCTTACCGGGATCATGACTGAGTTTGATTTTCTCTTGAAGTGCTCATTACTCTTTTATGTTTTCTCTTAAAACTCCATATTTATAAATCCCAAGAGTACAATCTCCATGTTTATGTTCTTTGTGCATTTTTCTCTAGGGGCTGCTACCTTTATATTATTGATTTTCAGAAGTTTATTGTATATTCTAGATATTATCCCTGGTTGGTTTTAGATCATGCAAATGTCATCTCTCATTCTGTTATTTGTTTATAAGCATCATCCATGTCTCCTTCATTAAAAAAACCTCTTTAATAAAATAATAAAATATTTTTCAGTATGAAATCTTGGGGGTTTATATGAAGAAGTTCTTCCCTTCCACTGGTCACAAAGATAATTTTTTACATTTTATTCTACTAAATTTAAGGTTTCACATTATTCCTCTTTTATGACTTGAACTCACCTGTAGTATGCTACTGTATGTAGCACAGGTCAGCATCCAGTTCTATTTTTTTTATGCAGTGAGCCGTTTTTCCTAATAATGTTTACTAAATAATCCATCATTTCCTTATTAACTTATGCTGCCAACTTTCTTGCATATTAGACTCCTGTATATATATGGGTTTGTTTCTTAGCTCTTCATTTCCATACCTCATTTTGGAATTCTGTTCCCTTGTTAATTAATCTTTTCTTTATAACTACTGGATTTATGGTATGTCTTTTTTTACAAAATAAAAATAGAAAGTCTTCCACTGAATGTCGTAATATTTCTTAAGACAGTGTCCCTTTTATATCGTTCTTTTTAAAACGATTGCTTAGCTATTTGAGAAAATTTACTCTATTATATATATTTTAGAATAAATTTCCTCAAAAAGGTCAAGTGGGTTTTCAACTGGAATTATATTAAATTTAAAGATTAATTTTGTGGGGGACAACTGATATCTTTATAAGACTGTGATCCTACCCAAGAACACAAAATGACTCTCCATTATTTAAAATCATATTCAATGACTTTTTGGAGTTTTACATTTTTCTATGAATTCTTGATTAAGTCAATTGCTGTTTTCTAGTTTTTTGGTTATTGTAAATGGTTTCTAATTTTTATTGCATTTCCTATTGGTTATTCTGGTGTAGGGAAATATTATTAATTTTTGTAAGTTGTTCTTATGGCTAAAAACCTTGATAAATTCTTTTAATAGCTGCTGCTTCTGTTTTTTTCCTAATAGTCACATGATCTTCAAATAACAATAGCTTTATCCAGTCCATTCATTTCTTTTTCTTTCCTTGTGCATGAGCTTGAAGCCCAGTGCTATGTTAAACTAGTAATTATAATGGGCATTCTTGTCTTGGGCACCTAAGGTTTTTCTATTATGTGTATTGCTTGTTATCGATTTTTTGAAATAAAATATTTACCCAGATAAAAAAGTCGTATTTGATTCCTGGTTCCTTAACTGTTTTTGAAAAATCGTAAATGGATATTTAACATTGTCAACCATTGGATATTTAACTTTTTCTTTTTTAGTCTATGAATATGGTGGATTATAATAGTAAATGTTATTATATTGAGTCATCCTTGCATTCCAAGGATTTTCCATTTGATCTTGATGTATTATTATTTTTAGTACTGTTTAATTCAGTTTGTAAATATTTATTTTTTTCCGTTATGTTCAAGGCCTATTATTTTCCTTCCTTGAATTTTCCATACTTTGATTTGGAATCAAGATTACACTAGCCTGATAAAATTAACTGGGCAGTTTTTAACCTTTTTTCTATTTTCTGGAAAAAATGCATTAGATAAGCATTGCATGCTCCTTAAATGTCTGATGGACTCAGCTGTGAAATCATCTGGGCACTTTTTAAAAAAATATTTTTATCAGAGGCTGTTGAGAGCTTTTCCCATTTCTTCCATATTTACTGGCATAGTCAAGTTTTGCATTTCCTCTTGTGCTAATTTTGGTACATTGCACATTTCTAAAAATTTACCTCACCTAGGTTTTCAAATTTATTAACATATGCTTCTTCATAATACCCTTTATTATATCTCTGATGTATCTGTAGCTAGACACCCATTTTCATTTTGTTTTGTTTATTCATTTTTTTCTCTTCTTTATCTACGATCAGTCCTGTTCTAAGTCTGAAAATCTTACAGATATTTTTAAAGAGGCAGCTTTTGGCTTTGTGAATCTTTTTTCCTAGTTTTTGTTCTCTATTTCACTGCTTTCTATCCTTATCTTTATAATTTCTTATTTCTTCAGTTTTGCTCAATTGCTTTTTCTAAATTTTTGAGAATTTTTAGGTCACTTATTTTTAACATCTCTTGTTTTAATAAATGTATTTGAAGCCACTAAACTCTTTCTAAGTACTGCTTTAGCTGCATCCCACAATATTTGATATGTAACATTTTTACCACCTGGCTCCTTTTAAATCCATGTTATTTATCAATATACAGACCATGAGAACTTTAGGTATCCTTTTGTTATCAAGTTCTAATTTTATTATAGTATGTTGCAGAACATAGATAGTTCTAAGATACTGATACTCTAGAATTTATTAGAGTTTCCTTTATAAAATAATGCCTATTCTATTTCAGTAAGTTCTGTGTAACTTGAAAAATTATATATACAGAACTGGCCAGTTAGCTCAGTTGGTTAGAGTGTAGCCTTATAACAAGGTCATGGGTTTAGATCTCTATACTGGCCAGCTGCAAACCCCCCCCCCCCCCCCCCCCCCT
>NW_007734052.1:32928-51239 GCF_000696425.1 Galeopterus variegatus | reverse complement strand
ACCCCCCCCCCCCCACTCTCTCTCTCTCTCTCTCTCATATATATATTTTGTTTTATCAGATGGATTTGCTTTAATGAATTTATAAATCCTGTAGCTAATTTTATTTCCTTTTTTGCTTTCACTACCCTGTGGCTCTGAGCCAACTGTTTTTATGCACTGATAGCTGGCTGATAAATTTGTGTTCTGTTAAACCAGCTCTCTGGGGAAAAAACAGGAAGTTCTGACTTGTAGCATTGCTCATGCTGATTTCTATAGTATAGATACTTTCAACCAGGTTAATATCAAGTTACCAAAGGTTTACAACTACCTTGCAAAACTCCTGAATCTTTTACAATCTGCTTATGCTAGCTAGTATAAGACAGCTCCAGCATACCACTTGTTTTTTCTTAAAAGACACTCATGTTATAAATTAGTTTTGCCCTTTGGCTTCACTTATTTTCTTAGCTTTATTTTCCCTTTGCCCCATTACTTCTTCTCCTTCTTCTTCTTCTAATATGCCTGTCCCTGTAAGCTGCTACAAACTCTTTTTGGAATGAAGGGTACAAGGACACAATTATTTGCCCCCCCCCCAAAAAGTAATAAGCCTTCTAATTTTAAAAGGTTTAAATCTTAGTTGAGGGTATGGCAGGTTGGCTCAGTTGGTTAAAGCCCAGTGTTATAACACCAAGGTCAAGGGTTCAGATCCACATACCGGCCAGCCACAAGGAAAAAAATCTTAGAATATCTTAGTTTAGTTCTCAAAGTCTTTGCTGTGCTGTTTAGGGTGTGTCACATGCATATGAAGCTCACGGGTAACCGTGTACTCATGAAGGTTCAGACCTAGAATTAGGGAATCCCCTTCTCCAGCTCTCTCATTTGGGAGATTCCCCTACACTCTCCTGCCCACAGGGGCCCCTTTTTCTTGGTTCCTCTGGCCAAAAAGATAGTGTTTCTCTTGGAGATTTAGCACTTGTGCTAGCACCGCAGTGCAGCCCTGCACCTGAGGCCTGACTTCAGAGCAAAGCTGGGAAAGGAAAGGAAAAAAATTGAAAAACCACCCCTGGGAGGGTTGCTCCTTCAAGTTTAGACTCTCTTCACGACCCACCTGCTTTTCTTTACTTTTCAGGGTCCTCGAGTACTTGCTTTTTGTATACTGTCCAGAGTCTCTAGTTGTGATAGTGGAAAGATTGGCTCTTAAACAATCATTTTAAAATTCAAAATAAATATCATGGCTAGAAACAATTCGAGGCTCTTGTAATTTTACATTTTTTCCACACTCTCAAGGGCATATGATTGCTTTAGAGCACTCTGAATTGGTATGTTTAGCCTGACATCCTACTAGTACTTCTGTTAAATATGCCTGTTAACTGCTCACTTATTAGCAAAATGGCATTCAGTGTTAGAGCTGGAATTACCTTAGAAATCACCAACACTTGCTTTTGAAAGAAGAGGAAATGAGGGCTCATAGAAGGGGAATAATTTGTCCTGTCACTCAGGAAGTGCATGGCAAAGACAGCACCAGAACTCGGCTTTGTTTAATACAGTTACTCAGGTATCTTGTAACAACTGCCTAAGTGCCAACAAATGTGCTGGGCTAATTATTGCAGATTTCAAGGAGATGCTATGTGGGGCTTGAGGGAGAGGAAAGTTTTATGTAGTGGCAGAGGAAAGGCGTATGATAAAATTAAATCCCAGATCCCAGCTTCTGAACTTGTTCTGTGACCTTGGTCAGGTGACTTAATCTTTCTAAGCCTCCATCTATCCTTAAACAGAAGTAGTAATACGTATATAGGCTTTTTGTTGTTTGGCTTCTAAGAGATAAAATTTATAAAGCTTTTAGCCATGGCTGGCTCAACAAATGTAGCTTTTTTTGATTATCATTATTATTTTCTGAAATTCACAGTGCCTCCCAAATATTTAAGCATGTTCATACATTGATCTTTCATGTGAATTAAAGCATTATGAAAGGAATTCTTTCACATGTGAGTTTGCTGTTGCTCTTGGCTGATTCTCATGTGTGTAGCTGTCTTGTCCACTGATCACTCTTAGCCCTAAAGGAGTGGGTCCAACTCCTCCCATCTCCTCACTTGTACCCTCATCCCTTGGGTATCAGAATGAGAGTTTCTGTTGTTTGTAATATTTCAAAATCACTCAGTACAACATGCCTGTCTTGCATGGGGCTCTTTCTACTAGTATACTCTCCCCTTCTTTCTCTGGGAAAGATGTTTTAGACCTGGGACAAAATAATTAAAAGGGTATGCTGACATCTGGGAGGGAAGAAGCCCCCTCTCCTAAGCTTCACCTCCCTGAGCACCCATTTCCCATTGACCATTGACCATACTGGGTTCTGGTCCAAGAGAGTTTATTACAAAACAAGGAAGGAAAGTCTGAAGAAGATTCAGTCATCATAGAATTTTGGCAGCTCGTTGCCCAAGATTACTTGATGGTCCACACCAGCAGCTGTAATAGTGACCAGGTAGATGACACCTCCACTAGAGCCATCCCGGCTCATGGCCAGAGCGATAGCTGCAGAGGGTTTCAAGTGGGAGACAGGGAGAGAGAATGGCTTGGTTTCAAAAATCTTTTCATTCCCCTCCCGTCCATATGCCCACTACCAATTTCACTTCAAAACCCATCTTCCAAATTTTGGAACTAGATAGAGGTAGTGGTTGCACAGCATTGTGAATGTAATTAATTCCACGCAGTTGTATACTTTTAAATGCTTAAAATGGCAATTATTATGTATGTTTTACCACAATAAAAAAATAGGGGAAAAAGAAAAAAATCACATCTTCCAGAGAGGCATGCTTAGTGGTGTGCTGGTAAACCACCTTAAAAAGAAAAATCCTTTGTATGTAGCATCTGATGAGGTCCATGGTATAAATACTACCACCGTGATTGATTTCAAGTTACAAATAGCTTAACAAGCAGCTCACAAATCCTTGGATATTTAACAGTCAGCTCTCATGAGTTGGCCCAAGCCAGCCCCAGTACACCACTGGTTCTTACGGTGACTGTATATCTTAATTTGGTTTACCCAGAACAGTCCTGATTTATCCCTGTTTTCCCAAAGTCCCAACTAGTTTAGCATTTATCCTGCCCTCTTTCACTCTCAAAAGAATCCCAGTTTGATCAGTAAATTAAACGGTCACCCATGTATTCCTCTGCCTGTTCTTCATAATCTACTTCCTTCCCATGTTTAAAAACCCTCCCCAGGTACCCTCACACTTGGTTAGTTACCATCCGTGGTGAAGCGCCTGCACTCCTCAGGAGACATGCCTCGTTTATATGCTGCGTCCACATAACCGTAGATATAGGTGCTGCCAGAGCCACCGATGGCAAAGGGCTGTCGAGTCAGCATTCCTCCCAGGGTTCCATATACCTGAGGGAGGCATCCTCAGGTCAGACTAAAGGATCATCAAGTCTCCCCTTCCCACTGAGACAAGCAGGTGGTCTCTGTACCAGTATCTCATATCCGCAGTGGTTGAGACTGTAGCATGCTTTTAGAGGCAGTGTCTTTGGAGCTCATTGCTAGAATGACATATGACCCCCATCTCCCTCTATAGGGGAGTGGGGAAGTCCAAGGTGGGGAGTGTGTTGGGAAGGACTCACCTGGCCGCCTTCGCGCTGGTCCCAGCCAGCTACCATGAGATGTGCAGACAAGTCCTCACGATATTTGTAGGTGATATTCCTCACCACGTTTGCAGCAGCCAGAACAAGTGGAGGTTCTTCCAGTTCCACCCTGAAGGAAGTGTTAGGAATAAAGGCTGATATAATTTTAAGTGTCACCTTCCTGTGCCATTACCATCATCCCCACCAAGTAACACCTGAAACCTACAGCTGCAACAGTTCAAACTCTAGCTTCCCTCCCACCTGCACAGGGGAACTAGGGTCCTACACCACCAACTGGTAAGCAGCTTAAAGTTGTTCACCTTCTTTCACTCAGCCCCTCTCCCCATCGCCTAACGACATAACTCTTTTGGCTGCAAGGGCTCTGCCCTTATGGGTAAAAGCAGATAAGCTTTACTTCTGTCCCAATGACCCTGATTTTTCATACTGTAGCTGCCTGATACTTTGGTGGGCTACATCATCACTTTCTTCCTGATTTTCTATATTAGGATAGTGACTTACAGTTTCCAAACTGCTTTCACATACATCATTTGATTTTCAAAATAACCATCTGGCCAGATAGGGTAGATACTACTATCTCCACTTCACAGTTGCTGAAAATGGCTTAGAGAGATTCAGGTGCCAGTTCAAAGCTAACAAAAGCAGGAGCTGAAACAAATTTTCATTTCCCAATGCAGTGCTCCAGGGTTGGGGGAGCTCTAGCGGGTGTGGAGTCAGGATCCCAGAGCTTCATACCCATGGAGCTCCAGCTGGTAGGTGGCCATGTCAGCCACAGCCTGAGCGTCGGCTGCTGAACCAGAGAGTGCACAGTAGATGCGCTGGTGTAGGGGGGACAGCTTGTCAAACACTCGGTTCACCACCGCCTCTCTGTCAGGATGGGGTCAACAGTCATCTGTGTTAGAGTTGCAGGAAACTTTGAGGCGGATCACCCACTATGTCTCAAACTTATTTGACAAGAGAATAGCTGAAACTTAATGCTTAGATTAAAGCAGGAAGGAAAAATTGTTTCAGATAAATCACTGCAAATATTAATAAAAATTAGACTTAATTTATAACGAAACAAAAAATATTAAGTTAAGAAAAATGTGTCTGATCAAGTTTTCTTTGCTATTAACCATCTTAAGGGAGTTATATTATATCCTATGAAACATAATGCAAGTGATATTGATCTAATTCCATGTACTCATTTTGCACATGAGGAAACTGGCTAAGAGGGGAGAGGAGACAAAATTCATACGACACGTATTAATGAGAAACCAGATATCTGCTTGACAGAACCAACTTTTTTATCTCTAACCATCGGTGGAAGGAGGGCCCCTCACAAATCTATCTGCTGTCTCCTTCTCAGATCCTATTCCTTTACACTGGTCCATGTACACTGCAGAGGCAGACCACATTCAGACCCCAGATACTCCTCCATGAATTCAGACCCAAGCACCCACCCAATATCTTATTATAGTGGCTTTTCAGAAAGGTCAGGTCCATTTCCCCAAAGCTCCAGCCTACCAGTATTTTTGTGAATGGGTAAGAAAAATATATATTTGGGGTTATTAGCCTTCTTCCAAATGTATATCTTCACTGGTACTCACCCCGCAGACACCCGGGAATCAGAGCCCACCACAACACCTCCATCAAACTCCACTGCCATGATGGTTGTCTGCAGAGACACAGAATATGGAATGTCAGAGCAGGAAGGTCCTTGATCCGCTCATGTTACAGAAGAGGAAACATTCCCAAAAAGGGAGGTGGCTGGCTTGGGGTCACACAGTCATTCAGGCCAGAGCTGACTCCCAGTACAGTTTTTTCCCTTCACCTTTCCACTTTCTCCATTGCTTCATCTGGCCGCAGGGAACTGTTACAGCCTGGCTGTGATACAACACAGAAAGAGCCATATCCATAAGCCACAATTTCCTAAGTGGAATCCTCTCCACTCTGAAGAGAGAGGTGGGGATGAGCTCCTAGAGACAGAAGTGCTCCCTCTGAGGGGTGGGTTCAGGGGAGAACCTCCCAACACCAGCGAAGAAGCCCCACAGTGAATTACCTCCACCGCATGTGCTCACTGTGTGCACATGTGCTACAGACCCAACACACAGTAAGTTCCTGTGAACCTGGGAAACAGGGTCAGGTCTTTTTTTGGCCCAGAATCCTCCACCCACCTCCACCTAATCAAAGGTGAGTTCATTCATCTGCTGAACAGTGTAAAACATTGAGGAGGTCATTGGTTAGCATGGCCAGGAGTCAAGGCAGGAGGGAAGTGACAAGCAACACACAGATGATTTATAATGAAAGTTTCACTTAATGGTTTTCTGATCAAGAGCTAAATAGATATATCAGTAGCCAGGGGAAGAGCTCTTTACAAAGAGAGGATTTGATTGGGGAGTTTGAGCTGACTTTTCTAGGTCAAGAAAAGAATCAAGGAAGAGTGGGGAAGAATAAAGTTATACTTTTTCTACTCCTGTTGAATAAGAAGGAGCCTTTAAGATCCTGGGTTTAAAAGAGGAAACTGAGTCATAGAAAAGGCAAATCATGTATCCAAGGTCACCCAGAAGAAATAGGAGACCTGGGACTAAATCCTAGATCTAATTGCCATCTCTTGTTTTGACTTCTGCTTCCTCCTTTCCACTGCTCATTTGGCAGTGAGGAGAGATTTTCCAGCTCATAAATGGTTTTACTGCTACCTTTCTCCCTACTCCATAAGTTACTCTGGCCCCCAGAGATACTACCCTGATTGCACTTTCTGACATACTGACCTATGAATAGAGGGACAAAGAACAGGGGTAACATCCTTGAGGCTATTCTTCTATAACAAAGCCGCCCCAAGCCAAGAGTGGTGGCAGTATTCTGAGCGCAGAAACCAGCCAGTCTTGGGGCCACCACCTGCTCCAGGCACCCATCCTGAGCAGGCGCATCCACCCAGCGGGCGCATGGGAGTGGGTAGGGAAGACACAGGGAAGGCAGAATGGCAGGACCTGGGCCAAGCAGGACCTGGACCTCTTCTGGGGTCAGGCTGGGGAAGGGCATCACGGGCTCACACAGTACCCCCATTATCGGTGCTTTGGGCTACGAGTAACCCAGGGAGAAGTTTATGGAGGGTGTGTCTGAACAGCTGGTCCTTCTCAGTAAGTGCCCATATTCTCTTCTCCCAAGTGCTGTTCTACCACAATCAAGGCACCATTTTCTCATCTGTTTGCACCGTCCCCAATCCCCTCTCTTGATTTAACCAGCCCCCACTGTCTAGACCAGAGTGAAAGCGAAAGCGCTTTACAGCCGCTTCCCCTTGACGCCTCCAGCTAAGAGCCAAAGCACCCCCTTCTCCACCAGCCTCGCGTGCCCCGTTCCTTCCCGGACCCCTAGACGACCCACTTCAGAATAGGGACACCCTGTGTTCACTGTGGAGTGCAAGCGCTAGCTGCCACAAGCCACCTTCCTACGTTTCACTTGTCGGCGGTTCCAAGATCCCGCTCCCGCTCCGCCTCTTCCATCCCTTTGCTAACCCTCGAGCCCAGACCCATTACCCCAGTGTGGACTTCTCCGGCCCGGGGTAAGTCCCCGGTTGGTGCTCCCGCCCGCAGCATCCCGGCGAGGCGCCGCGATGCTCGCTGCTTGGGGCACTGGTTTGCGACTGGGACAGCGCGCTGCGCTCAGCCCATAGCCCCGCCCCTTCACGATGCCCGCCAAGGGGGCGCGGCGTCCTGTGGGTGAGGCGCTAACCTGTGCCAGGCAGATCTGCCCGGAGACAGGTGACGAAAGAGCCCCGCCCTGAGGCTGTGGGGAGAAAGTTCCTGCAAGTGGATGCGGAGGAGGCGGGAAGATGAAGTAAGACTGTGCCTGAGAGAGAGGAAGGGAGTAAATGGGGCACCAGGATTGCTCCCCAGAACACCAGATCTGCTTTCAACGCCTGCTCCCCAGATAGTGTGGGCGGGCCACTTTTGGAAGTGGGCGGATCTAGTGAGCCAGCGGCCGCTTTCGATTTCCCCTAAACGGCTGCACTTCTCGCTAGCGCGACCAGGATCGGATCTGTATCTTGTCCCTGAGAGCCCCCCAAAATGAAAATTTACTATCAAGGATCTGGCATCCCCCTGAGGAGGCAGCTCTGAATGTCTGAAAGGCCTCTCATCAGTAATATTATTATTATTATTTTACGAGGGCCTGGGGCCAGCCAGCCTGCCAGGTTCAAATCTCAGTGCTCTCACATCTTTGCTGTGCGACCCTGGACAAGTTATCACACCCTCTGGGCCTCAGTTCCCTCATCTTTAAAATGGGCCTCACAAGGCTTCAATGAGCCTATACACATGAAGAGCTGTCTGCTACCTTTTATTGCTGTCATCCTTACTGATAAATGGTAGCTATCATCACTTTTGGCAAAAATAACAGGAGCAGCAGCCCTCAGTACGGTCAGGCCTGATTCATAAAGAGGAAACCAAGTCTCAGACTGGGAGGTGACTGACTCAATAGCACAGGGCTGAGGTCCCCAGCAGAGACTGGGCCATCTGTAATCGTAATAACTTCGTATAGCATACATTATACGAAGTTATACGATCTGCGTGGTGGGCTTGAGCCGGGGGGCCGTGCTGTGGCTGGGGGCCCGCGGGGTCCTCAAGGCAACGGCTGGCTCCAAGAGCGACAGCGCCCGGGTCCGGGGATGGCTGGCGGCTCTGGAGCCCCTGGCGGCGGCGCTGGGCTTGGCCCTGCCTGGACTCGCCTTGTTCCGAGAGCTGGGTTCCTGGGGAGTCCCCAGGGACGCGGACAGCACCAGGCTCCTGCACTGGGGGAGTCGCTTGGACGCCTTCGTGGTCAGCTACGCGGCGGCACTGCCCGCAGCCGCCCTGTGGCACAAGCTCGGGAGCCTCTGGGTGCCCGGCGGTCGTGGGGGCTCTGGAGACGCTGTGCGTAGGCTTCTAGGCTGCCTGGGCTCGGAGATACACCGCCTCCCGCTGGTCCTGTTCCTGCTGGTCCTCTCCTGTCTTGGTAAGGGGGACGCAGGGCAGAGGGGAGGACGCAAGGGGACTGGGCAGGAATCAAGAGTGATGCTCAGTGAGGTAGAGTAGCGTGGGTTCTGGGAATGTGGGTCAGGGGAAGGCGACCCAGCTCGGGTCCGGGGACCACTTCGTGCAGAGGAAAGAGCACCGGACTGGGTGGGAGTCAGGAGTCCCCGGCTCCAGTCCCACCCCAGGCCTTGCTTCACCGCGACCCACCACCGTGGGCAAATCCTTCCCTCTGGGGAAGAGCGTCCTCATATCTAACAGGACGGTGTTCTACTCCATCCTCTCTGTCCTTCTTAACTAAACCCCTGAAAGGTCTGGCGGGGAGACCATGGGTTGTGATTTCCAGGGCGGCCTATTCAGGTGCGGGATTGTGACCCGTGTCCTCTTTCTGCTGCTGCCTCCCGCGATCATGGTGAGAGGAGAGGCGTCGAGGGCAGGCTGATTGGAGCTGGCCTGCTTCGACTTCATATTTGTGGCTGACCAATCTCCTCTCTCTCTCCAGGGGAGATGGCCATTCCATTTTTCACGGGCCGCCTCACTGACTGGATTCTCCAAGATGCGGCTGCCACTGCCTTCACCCGAAATATAACTCTCATGTCCATCCTCACCATAGCCAGGTCTGGGCGCTGAGGAGGGGCAACCTTAGAAAACAGGGAGTTGGAAGATGGGGCTGATGTCCAAAATGCATTTGTGTGGGGATACCTGGGACCTTCGCTCTGTCTCCTGAGCACACCTCCACGTTCCTTCTCCCCCCTCTCTAGCGCAGTGTTGGAGTTCATGGGCGATGGGATCTATAACAGCACCATGGGCCGAGTGCACAGCCACTTGCAGGGAGAAGTGTTTCGGGCAGTCCTGCGCCAAGAGACAGAGTTTTTCCAACAGAACCAAACAGGTTTCTCATGGAACTTATGGAACTTCTCATGGAACAGTTCCTGTGTACTGTTCATATCCCCATATTTCTACCCCATACTTCCCTATAAACTTGATCACTAACCCCCGCAACACATACACATTGTTTTTTCTTATTCTTGATGTACCTCGTAGCAAAATATTGTCCTCTTTACCTTAAAAAAAACACGACTTTGTGTTTTCGTTCAGGACTTTCCCATACATCTATCCCTATGTGTCCCTAGATAGAAACTACAGAACTTCAAACCTGGAAATTTTGAGATCATGGGTTGAACTGCCTCATTTTACAGAGCAGAAAATTGAGGCCTAGACTTTCAATGCTGAAACTGGTATGTTCACATATGGCTGGAGACAGGCTTGGAGTTAGAACCTCAGTCACTTGGTTCCCAGTGTAGTGCTCATTACAGATTCCTGGGCTGCTTTTTTAGCGGCACCCTTCCTTCCCCTCTATCTCTGTTATATGACCAGTTTAAGCTCTTTCTGCCATGTTTATAGCAGGGGATATTCAACTTCTTTAAGGAACAGAAGGCTTTCAGAGGAACTGTAATTTACATGTGTATCCATTTCTTTATAGTTAAAATGAAGGGCTCTGACCAGGCTTTTCCTCTCTAACATTCATTCTCTGTGCATTGAGATTCCCAAACCTCCCCAAGTCGCTAACCTTGGCTTCCCTAGCCTCCTTGGAACCCTGTGTTGACCACCCTATCCCTGGCACCCTGGCTCATTGTTCCTTCCTCTCATCACTCTGAATCTGTCTCTTTCACTCCACTCTCTCCTTTCTGACCCTGGCAGGTGCCATCACATCTCGGGTAACAGAGGACACGTCCGCCCTGAGTGAAACTCTGAGTCGGGAGCTGAGCCTATTGCTGTGGTACCTGGTGCGAGGGCTGTGCCTCTTGGGGCTCATGCTCTGGGGGTCATTGTCCCTCACCATGGTCACGCTGGCTGCCCTGCCTCTGCTTTTCCTTCTGCCTAAGAAGCTGGGAAAGTGGTTCCAGGTACGTCCAGGGAGTTGGCTGCACCTACATAGACCCTCATCTCCAGACTTGGCAGACTCAGTTCCTCTCAGATTGTATTCAGTAAACTTTCTTGGTATCCTTACTGATTCTCCATCTTCATGGAACTCCTTGTCCCTATAGTTCATGTTCCCAGATTGCTCAACATCCTTCATATTCACTGTCTTCTCTTCTAACTCCTGCCCACCATCTGTCTTTAAGAATATGATTCCCCACCTATTGGGTCATTTTCCTCTCCCCTGGATCACTTTAGTATCAGGGGACATAGCTGTGTGCCTTTCTTTTCTCTCTTGTCCCTCTGCCTCTCCTCATCTTTAATTTCCAACTAGTTAATTCAGGTATTAGTATCCCTTATGATTTGCCAGCCATGTGTGACAGATGTCCATGTCTCCACAGTCACTGGAAGTACAGTTGCTGGAGTCTCAGGCACAGTCCAGCCAGGTGGCTATTGAGGCTCTGTCAGCTATGCCTACAGTCCGGAGCTTTGCCAATGAGGAGGGTGAGGCCCAGAAGTATAGGCAAAAGCTTCAGGAAATGAAGACACTCAACCAGAAGGAGGCCATGGCCTATGCAGTCAACCTCTGGACCACCAGTGTGAGCACCTGGAGATGAATACCCGTTCCCTCCTCCCTAAGATGCCTCAACTCCATTCCCTTCTCCACGACCCTGCTCCCACTCCTCCTCCACTGGGAAGTAGTTGGTTCAGTGTTTTCATCTGAGCGACCTGAGGCTCAATTACTCCACTCAGTGTCCCTAACCCCCGCCCTCTTTTTAAGGATGCTAGGTGCCTTCCTTTTACTATGGTACACAAAATCTATGTGTCAGACACATGAATTAGAGTGATGCCATGTCTTCCAGTTCTAGGGCCTTCCTTTGCCTCTCAGGGGCAGCTCAGGGAGCCATAAATTCCTAGACGTGGGCCCACTTCATGCTGATACTGTATGGCTGTGCTAGTGAGAGCCATGGGAATAGTGGAAGGCAGAGATGAGGGGCATCTATGACGTGATGGAAAAAGAACTAGACTCGTAATCAGAAGTTCCTGGCTTGATTCTGCCATTTACTAGCCCTGCAACCATGGGCAAGTAACTTACCTTTTCTGAGACTGTTTCCTCATTTAAAAAAATGGGCATGATATAACTTTCTTTATAGGGCCCTTGATACGAGTTTTAATTGACATCACATTCATGAAAGCCTTTTGTGAAGAGTAAAATCATCCCCAAACAAGGTGGTAATGGTGATGGTAATGAGGATAATGGTGACTTCTGTGATGTGTATTTGAGTCAATTTCTGCAGGCTCCCGGTGGTTTTCCTCCTGTCTGCCTATTAAGCCTGCTACTATTAATTGGGGGAAGGGGATTTTATATCTCCTTTATGCTAATGACTCTGGTTTTTTGAGTACCCTCTGGATTTTTTTTTACCACAATCCCCCTTTTCTGTGGTCTCTGTACAGATCTCAGGGATGCTGCTGAAGGTGGGAATCCTGTACATTGGTGGGCACCTGGTGACAAGGGGGGCTGTGAGCAGTGGGAACCTTGTCACATTTGTTCTCTACCAGATCCAGTTCACCACAGCTGTTCAGGTGAGGTCCCTCCCGTTTCACTCCCCAGTGCTATTCCTCCCCCCATTCCATCACCATCTGTCCACTTTCCTTCTGTTCTTTACCTGCTCATATCATATCTAATGCTGGCAAGCAGATTAGGGCTCCCCACACTTTCTCACTATTCACACCTCCTTCCAGGTACTGCTGTCCACCTACCCACGTGTACAGAAGGCTGTGGGCTCCTCAGAGAAAATATATGAATACCTGGATCGGACCCCTTGCTGCCCACCCAGTGGTCTGTTGACTTCCTTAAACTTGGAGGGTCTTGTCCAGTTCCAAGACATCTCCTTTGCCTACTCAAACTGTCCAGATGTCCCAGTGCTGCAGGTACAACCTACCAATCCCTGTACTCCGCTGACCCCACCCTTAACTCTGCCATCCTAAGTTTTCTTCCTGCATGTAGCCTGCTTATCACCAAGCACAGATCCTTCCTAACTTTTTAAAGGCAGTAATAAGCATCATCTGTTCCATAAATCTTTCCCAAACTCAAGTACTAGTTTGGGATCCCAAGGAGAATGGCAGAAGAGGTTTCAAAGAGAAGTCTCTTACATTCCAAGGAATTGTTGCAGCAAAAATCCATCCCCAGTCTTCCACACTTCCTTTTTATTTCCATTTGTGTTTCCTAATGTAATTTTTGCCTGTTTTCTGGTGGTATCTGATATCAAGTGTGTGGCATAGCGGTGCTCGGTCTTCACCCTTGTCTTTGTCTCATCTTCCATTTTCAGTCTTTGGGGAGGCATCATCCCATAAACCCGTGTATGTGGGAGGGTAGGAGTTTTCTCCTTTCTTCTCTGGGGTAAGACGTCATGCTATGTAACAAGACAATGACAGTCTCAAGGTCAGGGGCCTTGGTCTGACTCTTATTGTGCAATTCTCTGGCCTCCAGGGGCTGACATTCACCCTACGTCCTGGTGAGGTGACAGCGCTAGTGGGACCCAATGGGTCTGGGAAGAGCACAGTGGCTGCCCTGCTACAGAATCTGTACCAGCCCACCCAGGGGCAGCTGCTGCTGGATGGGAAGCCTCTTTCCCAATATGAGCACCGCTACCTGCACAGCCAGGTGAGCAAGAAGGTGGCATGGGGGAGGGCAGAGAGCATCAAGTAAGAAGACTGATCACTCTTAAAGGAGGGTTAGGGAATGATAGGAGACCTTGGGTGGAGATGGGGGTGTGGTCGGGAGAGAGGGCATGTGATTTTGCAATATGCTCTCAATAAAGATTTTGAATTGTCCATCTCTAGATAACCATACTCCTGTGTTCCTTGTTCTATGACTGTTCATAATTTTTTGTCTCAGGTGGCTGCAGTGGGACAAGAGCCACAGCTATTTGGAAGAAGTCTTCGAGAAAATATTGCCTATGGCCTGATCCAGAAGCCAACTATGGAGGAAATCACAGCTGCTGCAGTAGAATCGGGGGCTCATAGTTTCATCGCTGGACTCCCTCAGGGCTATGACACAGGTACTCTCTCCATTCATCTTGTCACTCATCATCTCTACCTTTACTGAAACCCCAGTGGTCCTGCCTTCATTCTCAAGTCTCTCCTGCCCCATGGACATCAATTCGAAGTTGTAGGGTCTTGTTCCTATGGTCTCTTCATCCCGACATCCTCAGAACCCCATTCACCTTCCTAGAACCTCCCCTATCCAGCTGCATCCATCAGTCCTTGGTGTGTGTGTGTGTGTGTGTGTGTGTGTGCACGTGTGTGCATGTGTGTGGACATGTGGCTATCCAGCTCTCATCTTGGCTCTTATCTCTGCAGAGGTAGGCGAGGCTGGGAGCCAGCTGTCAGGGGGTCAGCGACAGGCAGTGGCCTTGGCCCGAGCACTGATCCGTAAACCACGTGTCCTTATCTTGGATGATGCCACCAGTGCCCTGGATGCAAACAGCCAGTTACGGGTAAGAGTCATCTGAATGCCTATATCCCACCCATCTTGCTTCCTTTACTTATCCTGTGATAGTTAAACTAATATCATAATTATACAAACCAGTCCTTTAAATTCTTGGTTCCCATTAGCTTCTCCCCAAGACACCTAGAACCAGTTAAAAGAGACTATCTACAGCCTCTGAACCTTTAAAGCCAAACATAAGGAAAAGACTGTCCTAAAAATATTAATATTAATTAAGCTTGTACTATGTGCCAGACATTACTAGGCCCTTTACATGTACCATCTCATTTATTCATCATGAATTCTTGTGAGCTGGGCATTGTGATCCTTGTTCTACAGATGACAAAATGGAGGCTAAGAGAGGCTGAATAACCTGCTGAAGGTCATACAGCCATTGAATAGCAGAGCCTGGACCCCAATTCAGGTCTGCCTGACTGAAACGCTCATGCATTTTACTACTAAGTTATATTTCATTAAAATCTAATATAAAAATTCCCAATGCATAAGCGGAGAGGAGAGACATTCGATACTCTTTACTCTTCTTTTATGGGTTTTGCCATAGGACTCTTACCTCATGTATACAGTCCTTAACAAAACAAAGGTTTGGCAGAGAAGCACTCAGAATGGGAATCTTTGGTGTCTTTGTGGTTGTTGGCAGAGGCAGCAGTAATCTTGTGAAGTCTGTCCCAGCTGTGGAAACACAGATGTCACCCTGGGTTGGGAGAGGTCCCTGGCTCTGACAAAGGTGTATGTCTTCTCAGGTGGAGCATCTCCTGTATGAAAGCTCTGAACGGCGCTCTCGCTCTGTGCTTCTCATCACCCAGCATCTCAGCTTGGTGGAGCAGGCTGACCACATCCTCTTTCTGGAAGGAGGCACTATCTGTGAGGCGGGAACCCACGAGCAGCTCATGGAGAATAGGGGACGCTACTGGACCATGGTGCAGGCTCCTGCAGGTGCTCCAGAATGAAAGACTTCTTGGACCTGCACACACTATCTCCCTCCCCTTTCTTCTCTCTGTGGTGGAGAATTTGGGAGCAAAGGTCCTGCCTGAGCTGCAGAGTAGACAGCTGCTTCTAGGAGTAGTTACATCCTAAAATGGAACTCCCTAGGTGATCCCTAAAATTTGCCATGCGTTTTACCTCTTCTCCAGGCTCCACTTGATAATGCCGACTTTCTGGAAGAAAAAAAGGATTTATAACTCTTTAGTGTAACTGGGTTTAGAGCCAGGGTTGATGCTTTGGTGTGAATAGCACTCTGAAAATGAGGAGAAATATTTGGAAAGTACAGATAGGGATCAGCTACTTTCAGTATGACCAAAGACATGTGCTGCCCCATAAATACCCTGTGGATTCTTGATATTTATAATAAAATTGGTGTTTTGTACTGTGGTTTTTCGCGTTTCCGGCACCCTTAACGGCCCATTGTCTTTCGCAGCGAACTTTCCAGCAGCCTGGTGTCTCCCTCCTTTAGCATCCTCAGTGTTTTACAGCCCTAGGTGCACCATCTTCTCCCTTAAGTTTTCTATTTCCTGAGTCCCCCCTCCACCTCCCCACCCCCCCGCGCCCGCCCCCAAGGAAGAGCAAGGTCCCCGCCAGGGCGCCAGCAGCTGCAGCTCGGAGCCGTGGCCTTCCTGAGGTGGAGGACGGAGGGCGCGCGGCCAGAGGAAGTGCGAGCGCGCGCAGGGGCTGGCGGCGCCTCACACTTCACCCGCGCCGGCTCCGGTGCCTTGTGAAGGGCTCATGCGGCTCGGGACTGGCACCTGCCGGGGGGAAACCTCAGGGTGGTGGGCGGGGTTGTCTAGTAAATCTCTCCCATTGGCGGGTGGGCAGAGTCGTGTGACGTTAACAGTTGCTGGGCAGATGAGGCCAGCGCAGGTTGCGAGGAAGGGCGGGGTTTAGAGAAATTAAGCTCAGCAGCATCCCGCCAAGCACAGGGCAGCTCGCGGTGGAGCAGGGGAGGACAAAAAGGGCATGTTCTTGTGGGTGGCCGCAGGTTAGGGAGACCGTTGAACCGGAAGGGACCCTAGGAGGGACCATGTCGAAAGAGTCAGAGACTGCGCCCTCTCCTTGGCGTCCCTTCCCCACACGCTGCGGGTACATTCTATTGCCTGTTGCCCTGGGACCTGTTCTCAAGACTCAGAGCCCCCACGTACTCCTATCAGTCCCCTACTTTTACACAATAATGCTCATTACTACCCCTCCCCATCCCCCACTCCCACGACTTCAAAGTGCTCCCAGCACCTTGCTGATTACCAGCCTTCTGGTTGAGGCTACGCCTTCAGGTGACACGACCCCACCCCACTGTATCGAGAGGATGCCCGGCCTGTAGGTGTCTCTCCTAATCTATCGCCAAGGGCTTTCGAAGGTGCTCGTCCTTGTCTTCCTTTCTTCTGACAATCCTTTACCATCGTTTCTCCGGCCTCCGTGAAGGTAGAGCAGAGAAACCCACTCCCACTATGATATCCCCGGTCCAGACAACCATCGTCCTTTTCTCGGAAAGAGCAGGGGATGTGGAAGAAATTCTGGCTCCCTCCCCTTCGAGCTGTGGCTTTCGCTTTCACTTCCTCCTCCGAGAGCCGACGGATCTCCGGGTGCCAGGCGATCATGGCTTTACTGGACGTGTGCGGAGCCTCCCCAGCGCAGCGGCCGGACTGGGCTTTGCCGGTGACGGGAGGAAGGCATCGCTCGGACCCGGGCCACTACAGTTTCTCTATGCGATCTCCGGAGCTCGCCCTCCCCCGGGGAATGCAGGTCTGGGCTGTAAGGGAACCTCGAGGGATGAGGGGAGGAGGGCGCAGAGTAAGGGAGGGTCTGCCTCGAGACTGCCCGGAGGCAGAGGCGAGGAAACGCGGAGGGGGCATCCTTCAGCCCAGCAGAGCAACATCCAGGGCCCGACCCAGGGAAGAGGCCACGTGGGGATGGGGGCACAGATTAGGGCAAAGAGTTGTAGGTGAAGAGGAGGCTCCCATAGGAAGACGAGAGCTTTCCTGCCCTTTCTTCACCACACAGGTCATGAAGCCTTTTTTCATGGTGTTATCATATGATATAGGGGCTGTATAGTGTCTTGGAAAGCTATGAACGTTGGCGTCTAGCCTGCCTCAGCAACTCAGTGTTGTGTGATTTAGAACAAGTCACTTAGTCTAGGTTTCAAGTCCCTCGTCTGTAAAATGAGAATACTGTTAATAAAAGGTGTTTTGTGAAGGTGGAATGATCTATGCATGGAAAAAACCCTCAAAGTCATCCTTCAAATGTTTAGTTATAGTACCATTTGTTTTCTTTCATTTCTATTGCACTGGAAAATGGACCAGGCTGGTGCCGTGTGCCTCTTCTTTTCCTTCTCCCAAGCCATTTCCTTCTAGAGACTCCTTATGGTTAGAGAATTTCTGCATATCTCCTCATCCTCATACTCTCTAAAACCCTTTCCTGGAGCCTCCTGCTACAGAAATTTTCATTGCCTCTACTTCTTCTGTTATTAGCCCACTGACTTCTTCCAGTCCCTGGGTGCAGACAGAGAAAGAAACATTCAGATTGAGATGGCCCATGGCACCACCACGCTTGCCTTCAAGTTCCAACATGGAGTGATTGTAGCAGTGGATTCTCGGGCCTCGGCTGGAAGTTACATTGGTGAGTGTGAGCTCCAGGAGGCAGAATCTGGGGAGCTGGGCTCTCCTCTCGGCAGGAGCCCAACATCTGCACCAAAGTGAAAGTGGATATTGATTTAGGACACACAGAACTGTGTGATCATCCCTCCTCTCTCAAAACTCCATATTCTTCCAGCCACCTTACGGGTGAACAAGGTGATTGAGATTAACCCTTATCTGCTTGGCACCATGTCTGGCTGTGCAGCGGACTGTCAATACTGGGAGCGTCTGCTGGCCAAGGAATGCAGGTAAGGCAGGCCTCTCATCTCCCTTTCTCAGCTTAGTGGCCAATTCCTGGATCTCCTAGCACTGCACCTCACCCTTGCCCCATGTGGCCCATCTTAGTGCTAATAGAGTATTTCACAAAACACCCTTTTAGTGATAAAAACCTCCAAAATTTCAGACTATACTCCTGCCCATAAGCCAGATAATTTGTCAATGATTTAGCACTGACACCATCAACCCTGGTGGGATGGTATTACTTACTAGGCTTTCTTTATGTGTTTTAGATACTTTAAATTCCAAATCTTTCCCTGATGCTCAGATCCTACAAAATAATTCCTTTCAAATGCTTATCTCTTCAACCTTGTCTTGCCCCATCAAGTGGGAAAGAGCTATCTTCTACTGCAACCTCTAAATTTCAACAACCCCCCCCCCCCCCCGCCC
>NW_007734052.1:1896-32600 GCF_000696425.1 Galeopterus variegatus | reverse complement strand
CCCCCCCCCCCCCCAGGCTGTACTATCTGCGGAACAGGGAGCGTATCTCGGTGTCAGCAGCCTCCAAACTGCTCGCCAACATGATGTGCCAGTACCGGGGCATGGGCCTTTCCATGGGCAGTATGATCTGTGGCTGGGACAAGAAGGTGGGTGCTCTCTGTTCTCCATCTCTCCCATCATGGATGAGAGATCTGTCTCCCCATTGCACACTCCCCTGCAAGATCCGTGGCATACAGGATGCTTTGTTGTAGAACTGTTCCAGTTCTAAATGGGCTGTTTCTAGGACCATTGCATATCCCTTTTGTTAAAATAGCTCATTCAAGTTTGCTTTTCCTTTTTTATTTCTAAAATTCTATGATTTTATGTCCTAATTCAAATGTTCCTGTGGTAATATTCATTCTTTTGTCACTTTTTATGACTCCCACTTGAACCTCTATGTTACCAACAGCTCCCTCTCCAATTGCAACCTGGAACCTTCTCTCATCTTGTAGGGTCCCGGACTCTACTATGTGAATGAAGATGGGACTCGGCTCTCAGGAAATATGTTCTCCACTGGTAGTGGGAAAACTTATGCCTACGGGGTCATGGACAGTGGCTATCGGCCCAATCTTAGCCTTGAAGAGGCCTATGACCTTGGCCGCAGGGCTATTGCTCATGCCACCCACAGAGACAGCTATTCTGGAGGTGTTGTCAATAGTAAGAGACCTGTGCTCCCACCACCATGCCTGGGGGAAGGGGGATTTAAAATCGGGAAACTCAGAGGAGGCAAAGTGTCAGGGAGGGGGTTTTCAGAGTCAGAAGAGGGGCCCTAAAGTCCTTCTAATAAGGGTTTGGAGCATGTTTGAGTTGCCACCTCCCCTTAACACCATTAACAGTAACTTGTTGAAGCGAAAGGTCACTCTGTGCTCTTTTCTCATTTGCCCAGTGTACCACATGAAGGAAGATGGTTGGGTGAAAGTGGAAAGTACAGATGTCAGCGACCTGCTGCACCAGTACCAGGAAGCCCATGAGTAACGGTGATGGCGGCTGGGCAGGCCTCCTCTGGGGACTCAGGGACCTGGGCCAGCTTAAGCCCCAGGAGAAGGAGAGGCCTAAACTGAGCCGGAAAGAGAGAAAAGGCTCAGTGGCCAGTGGGGGAGGGTGGAGTCCATCCCTTTATGTGTTCTCTATTTTAACCTCCTGGGTGCCCCACTAATCACAATAAAGGAAAAACGGTTATAAATGCCTTTGTCTTGTGGCTGAGTGGGGTTGGGGCTGTGGTTGTTGGGCGGGGGTGGAAATAAAGAGAAGCTTTCCTTGGAGAAGGGACTCAAACTCCTACCTAAGAAATGGGGCTTCACTAAATGTTTCTTCCTGGGTTTTCTGTTCACACTCATCTCTCCAGGACCTCAGAAAGGCTGATTATTGTTTTTAGACAGTTATTTGCAATTTCATTTAGGTTAGGGTCCCACAAGGGACACAACCTGGAGACTCCTGTGTGGTTCACTGCTAATGGTTTGGGTGACTGGGAGTAGGGCACCTAGAACAACTGCTTTTGATTTTGTAGAGTGGGATAAAAAAGCTTCCACCTCACAGGTGTTTGATAAGTGTAAACATCATACCATTTACCCTAAATAACACTTTGGAGATATTGAAAATAAAGACAGACATTAGGGGTTCACGATGTGTCATTAAAATACCAGAATGGATACAGTTGGAGAAATTATAGTAATCCCCTAGTTTAAATCCACGCCCCCCCCCCTCCCGCAACATATTTTAAAACTGAAGTGATTCACTGGTAGTCACACCAATAACATTTCAAAAGGGTGGTTTGGAATCCAAGTGATCCTCTCTTTAGGTTTTTTATCTTTTTTTTTTTTTTTAGTTTGAGAGGTAGTTTCAACCTGGAGAGTAATTTCTGGAATAAACAAATCTGCATGTTCCGTAGGTAAGCTCAAGGTTGGACAGGACTCATAGGAAACCTGATTACTGTCCTAATCCGTGTTAAAATGGACCAAGAAACAAAGTCCAGTATCTGGCACTTCCCTCATATGCTGAAGGTGCTCCCAGCATAATTTGGAGTACAAACCTGGAGGCATCTGAACATAGTCCCTGCTCAAGGTGCTCTGCCGAGGACAGATGAAGATAAAGGGTCAGGGCCTCCTAAATTCAAAATCTGTAAGTGGAGACCTCCTTTGGACTGGGGAGAGTGGCTGGATTCTTCTATTGAGGAGAGGCCCTGCATGTTTCCAGCTCAAGACCCTAAAACTGGAGCTTGCGGAGGGGTGGGGGGGGGAGGAGGGAAGAGGAAGAAAGCACTTAAAATAGGTTCAGAGCTTGAGGTAGTAACTTTGAGAAAATCCAGTGGTTCTCCTATTACAAAGCAGCCCAATCCTTGAAACAGCTGTATTTTACTTAATGACAATTGAAATTTTTTTGCAGTTTTATATGATAGAGCAACTATAGCTAAGGCGGGGAGATTCATGTCAGCCTGGGGAGCGCGCGAGCCGCAGCTGGGGACCGGGGTGCGCCCCACCCCCGGCCGCCCAGCCCAGCGTGACGGCCTGACGGGCCGGGCTGCCGAAGCGAAAGCGAAAGCCGCGCAGCCCGGGCGCCGCCCTCGGACAGCGTCGCTAGCCGACCGCAGTGGGAAGCGAGGTCGAGAGCGAGCGAGCGGACTCGGGAGCTGCAGAAAGCCCTGTGGAGCTGCGGTGCCGCCGCCGCCGGTGAGTGGGCGCCGACAGAAACCGGGAGGCGGGCAGGGACGCAGCGCAGCCCGCCCCACGCCCCCGCCTCTCGTCCCTCCGGACCCCGGGAGTGCCTGGGAGCGGAGCTGCGACCGCCTGGCTCGCTGGAGCTCCGCGCCGGCAGCGGGGGTGGGGAAACGGGGGTGGGGAAGGTCAGGGGTTTTTTAAAATTTTTTTTTTTAAGAATGAGTCTCATGGTGGTCAGGCCCCCAGCTCCTCCGGACGGGCGAAATGCCGTCCGTCGCCGGAGGGAGGTACTGATGCACGGGGCACCCGGGGGATCTTTCAGGATAGGATTAGATCAAACGAGAAGCCGGTGGGCAGGTTGGGCGGAGTGGCGGTAGGAGCACAGGAACAAGGACTGGGGCTCCACCTCCGTCATTTTTCTCCTTCTCTTCCTACCCAGGTAGCGCCATGCGGTTCCCTGACCCGAGACCCTGGGCCCCCCTGCTTCTGGTGGACGTCGCCTTACTCTGGCTGCTTCAGGGGACTGTGGGGGCTCTGCTTCCCCAAGGGCTTTCAGGAGTGTGGCTGGAAGGGACCCTGCGACTTGGAGGGCTGTGGGGGCTGCTGAAGCTGGGAGGGCTGCTGGGATTTGAGGGGACACTGCTGCCCCTGCTCTGCCTGGCGACCCCCCTGTATCTCTCCCTGAGAGCCCTGGTCTTGAGGGGGCCCTTGAGCGCTTCCTCAGTCAGAGTGGCTTCAGCCTCTTGGAGCTGGCTGCTGGTGGGGTATGGGGCTGCAGGGCTAAGCTGGGCAGTCTGGGCTGTGCTGAGCCTTCCAGGAGCCCAGGAGGGGGATCAGGGCCCGCAGAACAACAGAGCCTTGATGTGGAGGCTGCTGAAGCTCTCCAGGCCAGACCTGCCTTTCCTCGCCGCTGCCTTCTTCTTCCTTGTTGTTGCTGTTTTGGGTAAGTCAGGAGAGGACATCGTGACTTGGAGGTGGGAAAGGGGCCTTGGCACCAGCACACTGATCTGTTATCCTCCCTTCCTCTTTCAGGGGAGACTTTAATCCCTCACTATTCTGGTCGCGTGATTGACATCCTAGGAGGTGATTTTGACCCCGAGGCCTTTGCCAGTGCCATCTTTTTCATGTGCCTCTTCTCCATTGGGAGGTAGGTGATGGGCTCTTGGGTCCATTGCTAGCCCCAGATCTTTACAGGGTCCTTCACTTTTCTAACTCAATTTTCAGACCCTTTCGTGCACAAAGCACAAAATATTTAAACTAAAAGGTGCATCCCCAATCCCATCCTGTGCATGTATTTATTTATTCACCGTTATGTTTCATCCATACATTCACTTTTTTCCTTCATTCACATTTATCAACATCTTCAAATTTTACATTGTTATGGTAGATACGCATACCAGTGAATGTAGTACAAAGGAGTTTGTGTGTCAAATGGAATGCCTCTCAGTTGCCTCCTACTCCCACCCCTAAGCCTGTCTGCAAAGCACCTTTCCAGGGTTATCCTCTTGTCGAGGTGGCCTGCTTCCCCCTCTGGGCCCTCCTTTCCTAACTCGTCTTCCTGTCCCTGAAGATCTTACCCTGAGGCTTATCATCTTTCCTTTCAGCATCTTGACTCTTTTGCTCTTCACTTGCTTTCTCCTGTCTTTTTAGACATGCTCAGGAGCCTGCATCTCAGAACAAACAAACTGCTTGGTAGGGCTGGGACTAGGACAAGGTGAGTGGACACTTAAGGTGCAAAATTTTAAAAGATGCTCCCCCATCCCAGCCCAGCTTGATACTGCTCCTTTTCTAAGGTCATACTTCATGTAGGACACCCTCAACACCACTCCTTCATTATGCTTTCATTCCATACTTGCTACTTTCTGCTGAAACTACTCAAAAGCGGACTTATTGACCAATCCACTGCCTTTTTTTCCCCCCTAATCAATTCTGTTTGGCTTTTCTATAGCATTTGGCACGGTATAATCTCTTATTATCGATCTCTTTCTTTTTTTTTTTTTTTGTCTTTTGTCTTTTTTCCATGTCCGGCAATGGATCGCAACCCTCAGTGTTGCCCCCGTACCGGACCGGGGACCGGCAACGGGATCGCAGCCCTCGGTGTTGCTCCCGCGCCTCGCTCAGCCAGTGAGCGGGAACCGGTCTGTATGTGGGATCCGAACCCTCGGGCGGGAGCGCCGCCGCGCTTCCCAAGCGGCGCACTTATCCAGTGCGCCACTGGGCCGGCCCTCGATCTCTTTCTGCAGTTAGCTTTTATGAACTCCTTTTCTACTTCCCAATCTACCCTGCCTCCTTTGGAGAACTTTCCTCCTCTGGACCCTTAAATATGGAGTTTCCTTATGACTCAGTTCTTTGAGCTTTAAAAACATTTTTCCTGTCAGGCTAACTCAGTTCATCTCTGCAGGTGACTCCCAGATCCGTATTTCCATGCTGAGATTTGGTCTTGTAAGCCCAGTTGCCTCCTTGACATTCCCATTGGACAGCCAGCTCCCATTTGTGAAACCTTCGGTATCCTGGGCTCCAAGCACTGGTGTCACAGATGTCTTCCTCTATTCAAACACCACTTGGGACATTTTCTACTTTCAAGTTGTTTCTCCTATGGCTCCTTTCTCTCCTTTCTCACTGCAGTCACCAAAGTCCAAACCCTCACTATTTTATGTCTGACTCTCCCAACAGCCTCTTCACTATGGTAACTAAATTCATATTAGGAACATATATTTTGTAAAACACCTGCTTTCATGCTTTTATGTTTTTTATTTAACTTTTATCATAAAAATGTGGTTAGTCTATGAGGAATTGTCCAACTTGAAGGATGAAAGATGAGGACAGCATAACTCTAGGGCTCTGGAGAATGAGAGAGCAGAGAGTTCACTGCAGTTCCCATAATAAAGTGTCTGTGACCTTGGAGAGGGACTTTGGGGGCAGGGGAGGAAAGAGATCAAGACAGGAGAAGCCTGGAGGGACACCACTGAGGGAGGCCAGTTTAGAAGCAAGCACTGGGCCATTTCTTGTCACAATATCTTCACTTGTATTCTTCGCATGTGTCCAGCACAAAGTGAACTATACAAATACTCATGAATTTGTGCACATGTTATGATTTTGTTCCCACATCTACCTCACCACGTCTCCCCTTTCTTCTTCCTCTGTTTGTTCCTGTGCCTCTTCTCTCTGTCTCTCTCATTTCTTTCTCTTTTGCCTCTCACGGTATGTTTTGCCCGACTGTATTTCTTTTCATTCTGGCTCTCTTCTCTGCATCTCTCTCTCCCCTTCATCCTCTGCTGTCTTTTCTCTACCCCGCAGCTCACTGTCTGCAGGCTGCAGGGGGGGCACCTTCACCTTCACCATGTCCAGAATCAACTTGAGGATCCGGGAGCAGCTTTTCTCCTCCCTGCTCCGCCAGGACCTTGGTTTCTTCCAGGAGACTAAGACAGGTGGGGCCTGGAGTCCAGGTCTGGGATTCCCTGGGACATTGCTTGCCCGTCAGTCAACCTCTGCCCACAGCCTCTCCTGCCTTCATCTGTGTGCCAGGGTCTGGAGCTGCTGTTCTCTCTTTTGGGACAGCGTAGAGATGGAGCCTCCACCCAGTCTCTCTGCTAGTGAGGGAGGGTGTTTAGAGGAGGGGGCTGTGTCAGAGGGGATGGTCAGGAGGGAGTTTCTGGGGGTTCTGCAGTATGTGTGACTTCCTCACCTGCTCTGTCCTTCTCAGGGGAGCTGAACTCGCGGCTGAACTCGGACACCACCCTGATGAGCAACTGGCTTCCTCTGAATGCCAACGTCCTCTTGCGAAGCCTGGTGAAGGTGGTGGGGCTGTACGGCTTCATGCTCAGTGTGTCACCTCGGCTCACCCTTTTCTCTTTGCTCGACGTGCCCCTGACAATAGCAGCTGAGAAGGTGTACAGTGCCCGCCATCAGGTACATGTGGATGTTAGGGGGGAGCAGTGGTTAGTCTTACAGGGGAGGAGGATTCCACATTCATAGCTAGAGAATCTCCTAAAGAGATTTTTTTTCTTTTCAGCCCTCAGAGAGGAAGTTCTTACAGGCTTTAGAAGGTCTATGACCCTCTGGGACTGTAAGCAAAAATAGTGTGTGTGTGTGTGTGTGTGTGTGTGTGTGTGTTTGAGTTTGAGAGTAAGAGAGAGAGAGATGGAGGGGCAGAGTGGGAGGAGAGGGAGCATTTTTCTGGGGTGACAATAACTTTTCGTCAGCTACTCAAAGGTGTCTGTATGTACCCTCTCCACAAAACATTAAAAATTATATATTAGAGGGTTTTAGGTAGAATTTTCTCTTTTAAAATTAGCAGAAGGAATTTGGATGGAGGGTGGTAAGTAGGACGTGCAGTCGGGAAGTCCTGAGTCTGAATGCCGGCTCCACCTTCTCTCTTTCTCTCTTATTGTGGTAAAACATACGTAACATAAACTTTACCATTTTAAGTGTACAGTTCAGTGGCATTAAGTACATTCACATTGTTGTGCAACCATCACCACCATCCATCTTCAGAGCTTTTCTTCATCTTCCTAAAGTGAAACTTTCATTTTATCCATTAAACAGTAACTCTCATTACTCCCACCCCCCAGCCCCTGGCAACCACCATTCTACTTTCTGTCTATGAATTTGATGACTCTAGGTCCCACACATAAGTAGATTCATACAATATTTGTCTTTCTGTGACTGGATTATTTCACTTAACATACCGTCCTCACAGTTCATCTGTGTTGTAGTGTACGTCAGAATTTCCTTCCTTTTGGGACCACCTGTGGCTCATTGGGAGAGCGTGGTGCTGACAACACCAGGTCAAGGGTTAAGATCCCCTTACTGGTCATCTTGTAGGGAAAAAAAATTAAAGAATTTCCTTTCTTTTTAACACGGGGTAATATTCTATTGTATGTATGAGGATACTTCAAAAAGTTTGTGGAAAAATAGAATTAAAAGATAATATGAATCTTTCCATGAACTTTTTGAAGTACCCTCATATATATATATATATATATATATATATATATATATATGCCACATACTGCTCATCTAGTCGTCTGTTGATGGACATTTGAGTTGTTTCCACCTTTTGGCTGTTGTGAATAATGCTGCTGTGAACATGGGTGTACAACTATCTTTTCAAGACCCTGCTTTCAATTTTTTGGGTATATATCCAATTGCTGAATCATATGGTAAATCTATTTTTAATTTTTTGAGTACCTGCCATGCTTTTTTCCATAGTGGCTGCACCATTTTACATTCCCACTGGCAGTGCACAAGGGTTCCAAATCGTCCAAATCCTTGCCAACACTTACTATTTTCTGTTGTCTTTCTTTTTTTTTTCTTTTTATAATAGCCATCCTAATGCTTGTGATGTGGTATCTCATTATGGTTTTAATTTGCATTTTCTTAGTGATTAGTAATGTTGAGCATCTTTTTACGTGCTTATTGGCTATTTTTATATCTTCTTCGGAGGAATGTCTATTCAAGTCATTTGCCCATTTTTTAGTTGTGTTTTTGTTGTTGAGTTGTAGGAGTTTTTTTTTTTTTTTTCCTTTTTGTCTTTTTTACTGACCGGTAACGGGATTGCAACCCTCGGTGTTGCGCCCGCACCGGGGACCGGCAACGGGATCGCAACCCTCGGTGTTGCGCCCGCCACGCTTAGCCAGTGAGCGGGAACTGGTCTCCACATGGGATCCGAACCCTCGGCGGGAGCGCCACTGCGCTCCCAAGTGGCGCACTCTCCAGTGCGCCACCGGGCCGGCCCGAATTGTAGGAGTTTTTAGTATATTCTAGTCTTTAATCCCTTATCTGATATGTGATTTGCAAATATTTTCTTGCCTTTCGTGGTTGCCATTTCACTAGGTTGATGAGTTCTTTGAGCATAGAAGTTTTTAATTTTAATGAAGTCTGATTTATCTATTTTGTTGCCTATGCTTTTGGTGTCATGTTTAAGAAATCCTAGCCAAATCTAGTGTTACAAAGCTTTTCTTCTATGTTTTCCTAAGAGTTTTATGGTTTTAGCTCTACATGTAGGTCTTTGATCCATTTTGAATTACATCTCCACCTTTCTTAACAAGCTGTGGCTCCTCCTTCCTCATTCAGACACTGGGGGAGGAAGAATTGCCTCAAGTGAAAGTTTAAAAAAAAATATTATGTATCTTCTACACTACCTAACACTGAGAGCTCATTAATATCTTGTTCCCTCCCGAATTCACTCTTATTATTCTTTCTGGAAGACAAGTAGGGGAGAGGGAAGAACAGTCTGGTATTTGTAGGTGGATTGGGGAGCATCCCAAGGGCTGGGACAAGGCATGGGGCCTGCTGTCCTCTGTGCTTGAGCCCCTACATCCTCTGTCCCACTTTTCCAGGCAGTGCTTCAGGAGATCCAGGATGCGGTGGCCAGGGCAGGGCAGGTGGTGCGGGAGGCAGTTGGAGGGCTGCAGACTGTGCGCAGTTTTGGGGCTGAGGAGCATGAAGTCTGTCGCTATAAGGAGGCCCTTGAACGATGCCGGCAGCTGTGGTGGCGACGAGACCTGGAACGAGCCCTGTACCTGCTGTTACGGAGGGTGAGATGACTGAGTGGCCCAGGGAAGGGGAAGGAAAGGGATGGGGACCTACAGCTGGTTCTGGTGCCCCCTGTAGCTCAATCTCTGAGGGGCAGGGAGGGAGGAGGAATGGGCAGATGTTCTCAGCCTCATCGCTTTCTTCTCCCTCCCAGCTGCTGCACTTGGGAGTGCAGGTGCTGATGCTGAGCTGCGGGCTGCAGCAGATCCTGGCTGGGGAGCTCACCCGGGGCGGGCTGCTCTCCTTCCTGCTCTACCAGGAGGACGTGGGGCACCATGTGCATGTGAGTGAGGAGCCAACAGGCTGTCTGTTTTTCTGTCTGGTCTTCTGGTCCTCGTTCCTCTTAAAAATACAAAACAAAACAAAACCTAACTCATTTTGTTATGAAGAATTTCAAATGTGCAAAAAGAATGACAAAATAATACATAACGAACCCACATGAACCCATCACCTGCTTTAACAATGACCAACTCATGGCCAATCTTGTTGGACCTGTATCCCCACCCACCTCCCCCCAACCCATGTTATTTTGAAGCAGATCCAAGATATCATATAGTTTTACCTGTATATATTTCAGTATGTACCTGTAAAATATAAACATCTTAAAAAATACTGTATTTAACCACAAAGCCATGATCACACCTGAAAAATTAACAATAATTCTTAAAATTAATCAAGTAATTAGTCAAATTTCCACTTGTCTTATACATGTTATATATGCAGTCATGTGTCGCTTATTGATGGGGATATGTTCTGAGAAATGTGTCATCAGGCAGTTTCATTGCTATGTGAACATCATAGAGTGCACTCACATAGAACTAGATGGTATAGCCTGCTACACCCAGGCTATATGGTGTAGCCTGTTTGTCCTAGGCTACAAACCTGTACAGCACCTTACTGTCCTGAATGCCGTGGACAGTTGTAACACAATGGTAAGGGTTTATTTATCTAAACATAGGAAAGGTACGGTAGAAATATGGTAGAGAAGATGAAAAAGCACACCTGTATAGGGCACTTACCACACACGGAGCTTGCAGGACTGGACGGTGCTCTAGGTGAGTCCGTGAGTGAGCAGTGAGTGAGTGTGAAGGCCTAGGGCACTCTGTGTACTAGTGTGGACTTTATAACCAGTATACACTTAGCCTATACTACATTTATTAAAAATATTCTTCAATAATCAGTGAACTTTAGCTTACTGTGACTGTTTTACTCTATAAACTTTAATTTTTTTTAACTTTTGATCCTTTTGTAATAACACTTAGCTTAAAACACACATTGTACAGCTGTACAAAAATATTTTCCTTCTTTATATCCTTATTCTATAAGCTTTTTTCTATTTTTACATTTTTTTATTTTTATTTTTTACTTTTAAGCTTTTTTGTTAAAAACTAAGACACAAACACACACGTGAGCCCAGGCCTACACAGAGTCAGGACCATCTTCCACCTGCACGTCTTGTCCCACTGGGAGGTCCTCAGGGGCAATAACACACATGGAGCTGACATCTCTTCTAACAACAGTGCCTTCTTCTGGAATACCTCCTGAAGGACCTGCCTGAGGCTGTTTTACAGTGAACTTTTTAAAAAATAAGTAGAAACAGTATGCTCTAAAATAATGATAAAAAATATAGTATAGTAAATACAAGAACCGGTAACAGTCATTTATTATCATTATCAAGTCTTATGTACTGTACATAATTTTATGTACTTTTATGAGACTGGTAGTACAGAATGTTTGTTTATACTGTCGCCACAAGCACATTAGTAATGTGTTGTGCTACAACGTTGGCGATAGCAATTTTTCAGCTCTGTTGTAATCTCCTGGGATCACGGTTGTGTACGTGGTCCATTGTTGATCGAAATATTGTTATGAGGACTGTATGTGTACACACATACATTTTATAGTTTGCTCGAATCAGGATTCAGATAAGGCCCAAATATTGTGATTGGTTGATATGTCTTTTAAGTCTCTCTCTCTCTTTTTTTATATCTGTCTATCCATCCATCTATCCATCTGTCTTTTCTCCCTTGCAGTTTATTTGTTGAAGAAATAGGTAGCTTGTCCCACACAGTTTCTTATGGTCTGGATTTTGTTGATTGAATCCCTGTGGCATTATTTTAATATGTTCCACTGCCTCTGTATTTCCTGTCAATTGGTTGATAAATCTAGAAGCTTGTGAGATTCAGGTTTTGCTCTTTTTTTGACAAGAGTTATTTCCTATGTAGTGGTGTGTTTTTCCTCCAGGAAGCCACAGTGTGTGGTTCTCTCTTTATGGCAGCATCAGCCATTGAGGCTCAATGCCTAGATCCATTAAATTGTTAGGGTTACTCTATCATTTTTTCATTTATTAGCTGGAATACAATCTATCAAGGGCAACTTTCCCTCATTTACTGTTTGGTTACCCAGTGGTATGGTTTGATTAGGAAAGGCAGAATGAGCAGTTACTTTTTTCTGTTACCGGCTTTCAAAAATGATCAGTTACTTCATCTTGAGCTTTATTTTATAATTTTGCTAGACATTTTTTAAACATCTTTATGTGTGGAGACTGTGCTAGGTCTCTGGTGGCTACAGAGATGAGTTAGGCATAATGCTTCTTTTTAAAGCATTCCCTCTAATAAAGCAAGACAGACTGTGCACAATTAATACAAAACAGTAATTGAAAAAGTCTGGGGCTAGAAGTAATGCTGTGTGGTACGAATGTGAACCTTACATCGTTTACATTGCAAATTGGAAAACTGGGGTATTGGTGCCGCTTTAAAATTCCATCCAAATTGCACATTTAAAGGTAGAGATTATATTTTTGGATAAGGAGGAGAAGAAGCATGGTTGTGGGTGGAGTCTGGCGGGGGAGTGTGTGAGGAGCTGGAAAGGAGGTTTCTGGGGAGGTGTGTTTGATTAGCTGACCCTTCCACTCCTGTTTTCTAGACCCTCGTCTACATGTGTGGAGATATGCTGAGCAATGTGGGAGCTGCCGAGAAGGTTTTCCGCTACTTGGATCGACAGCCAAATCTGCCCCCACCGGGGACACTGGCCCCTCGCACTCTGCAGGGGCTTGTGGAATTCCAAGATGTCTCCTTTGCATACCCCAATCGCCCGGACCAGCCTGTGCTCAAGGTGCCTGGAAGAGGTGACCGGGAGGGAACCTGACCCCTGGCTCTCTGCTGCATATGCAAGATCAGGCATTATGGCCTATACATCATTTGACTCTGAAACTGATCTTGCCTCTGCTAGGAAGAGAAGGGGAGGGATCCTGAGGGAGAAGAGGCAGGCCCCTAACTCTTCCCTGATTTTCTAGGGGCTGACATTCACCCTACGTCCTGGTCAGGTGACGGCGCTGGTGGGACCCAATGGGTCTGGGAAGAGCACAGTGGCTGCCCTGCTGCAGAATCTGTACCAGCCCACTGGGGGGCAGGTGCTGCTGGATGGGGAGCCAGTCTCACACTATGAGCACCGCTATCTGCACAGCCAGGTGGGTGGGAGGGAGAAGAGGGATGGGGATAGGAGAGGAGGGGAGATCTGCAGGAATAAACACCAGGGGTCCATTCTGAGGGAGGTAGGTGAGGAGGAAAGGAGGGTCCCTGCCGTGAGGGTTTACACACACTCCTCTGCCACCAACCTCTCTGCACAGGTGGCTTTGGTTGGGCAGGAGCCTGTGCTGTTCTCGGGTTCTGTGAAGGAGAACGTTGCTTATGGGCTGCAAAGCTGCGGGGACGATAAGGTGATGGCTGCCATCCAGGCCGCCCACGCGGATGACTTCATAAGTGAAATGGAGCATGGAATACACACAGGTATCTTCTGCATACTGAAGCCTGCCCCTTAGTCAAAAGAGAAAATGGAGCTATTCAGGAGGGTGAGGGCTGTGTCCCTGTAACTCAGTGTTTGCTATTTCCCTGTCCTCTCCTCTATGCCCACTGCCCCTCCTTCCCCAACACCAGGAACTCTTCAGCCTCTCTGTCTTGCTCAGGATCGCTGTTCCCAGAGAGTAACGCCCTTCACATGGCAGCCCCATTAGGTCCCCACCTCCATGACACTCCTCCCATCAGGCAGCCCTACCTGCTAACTGGTCCTAGTGGAAATAACCCATGGTGCACTTGTCCCTCGTCCTGGGAGAGTGTGTTGTGATCACTTGTGTCTGAGGAAAGGAATTTCTCTGATTTACTCAGATGTAGGGGAGAAAGGCAGCCAGTTGGCTGTGGGACAGAAACAACGTCTGGCCATTGCCCGGGCCCTTGTGCGGGACCCACAGGTCCTCATCCTGGACGAGGCCACCAGCGCGCTGGATGTCCAGTGTGAGCAGGCTGTGAGTAGTGGGGTGATAGGGGCAGGGGTCAGTGGGACCTGAGGGGTCGTGTTTGAAGGATCAGCCTGTGCAGAACTGGGTAGGGGGAGGACAAATGGCATGGAGAGAGTCTGTGCCTTCTTAGGGTTGGGGAATGAAACGGAGAATACATCCAGCTTCCCCCACAGCTCCCTTTCCCATCCTCTGGCTGCAGCAGTGCAGCTGAGAGGAGGGCGGTGCAGCCCTTTCCTACCGTCTCATGCTTCACGCCTCTTTACCCTACATCACCAGGGATGGTGCCTGGTTAGGATGTGGTGTCCATCCGATTGTTATCTTTCTGAGACATTGTGATCCTATCCCTTCAGCTGCAAGTCTGGAAATCCCGTGGGGACCGAACAGTGCTAGTGATCGCTCACAGGCTGCAGACGGTTCAGAGCGCGGACCAGATCCTCGTGCTGGATCAGGGAGAGCTGCGGGAGCACGCCCAGCTCATGGAGGGGCAGGACCTCTATTCCCGCCTGGTGCAGCAGCAGCTGGAGGCCTAAGGACAGGGACACTGGGCCCTTCTCAGGGCCATCTCCTCTCCATGACACAGAGTAGCTCCTGCTCTGAGTTTCTTTGGGGCTTTGCCCCTGTGTAGTTGTTCCTGGAGCTGGAGGCAGGATGGAGATTTGGACCATGTTTGCTTTTGGAGGGGTGGGAGTGGTGGGTGGGGTGGGTGCTGTCTGTGTCTGGGAACCTTAATTCCTTGGTGAAAAGAGCATTGCCTGTGCCATGTAGTGTATTGTGGCATAATAAATATTTTTTAAAATACTTTTTCTTATTATATAAACAGTACACATTAATATAGAATATTTAGACAATATAGAAAAGTACAAAGAAGAAAAGTAAAACTACCCAATGTTTCACTTCTCAGAGAAATCCATGGTTACCGCTTTGCTAGCTATCCTGTCAGTCCTTTATCTGTTCTTCGAGGTACAAATTAACAAACATAAGTGTTCATGAGGTTGCCTTTCTGTGTCCTTCCCTGTTGCCACCGGTGTGTTATTTTGGGGAAGCTAGGGACAGAGCACGGTTCCCTAATTAACAGTGTTAATAACATTGATAATAAGCTACCATTTATAAATTTTAATATGAGTAGGAACTATGCTAAATGACTTACATATTATCATTTTTAATCCTATCCCCAACCCTATGAGGTTAGTTATTATCCTCATTTACAGATGTGGAAACAGGCTTGAAGAGATGAAATGACTTTCCCAAGGTTACACAGTGGTGGAGCTGCAGTGTGAATACAGGCCTGACCCCAAAGTTCACACTCTGAACCAATGAATTATGTTGTATCTTGTGTCTGTAATCTCTGTAGTGGATTGAATTATGTCCTCCCAAAACTCATTGAAGCTTGAATTGTATCCCCCACGTTTTATGTATTAGAAACTTGGCTCCCACTGTTAAGAGGGTGGGAATCCTGTTATGGTAATTGAAAGGTGGGGCCTTGAAGAGGTGATTGGATTATAGGACCCTGCAGTAGTGAATGGATTAAAAATGGTGGATGAGGTGGTTCTAAGGGCTTTGAAAGAAGAGTCGTCTGTCTCTTTCTCTGCTCTCTCTGCTTCCACCATCTTGCAATGTGAGACCCCTGGGTCACTGTTGCCACCACCAAGACCCTCACCAGATGTGTTCCCTGGACTTTGGACTTCTTAGCCTCAGAAACTGAGCAATAAATTTTGTTGTCTTTATAAATTACCCAGTTCTATGTATTTTGTTATAAGCAATGGAAACGGAAACGGACTCATACAATCTCTAATCCATAATCAGGTTAAGCAAAACTGTTGCTTCTAGCTCCAAATAACTCTGAATTCATTATCTTCTCCAGAGAAGAGAATGGTTTTTCCACCACTGGTTCCCTTCTTCCAGCCATTCTTCATGAAGTCATTTTTCTTTCTAGAAGGCACATAGGATGAAGTCATTTCTGTGAAATCCTTCAAGTGCTCTTCATCCCTTTCTGCGCAGATCCTTTTCAGAGCACACAAGGGTTTCCATCCCATCTGTCTCACCCTTTCCAGTTTCATTTGGCTCCAGCCACAAGTTCCTGCCCTCCCCAGCATCTTTGTGCCTTTGCATATGGTGTTTTCTGGCCCCTTCCCTGCACCACCTTCCCCTGATTTCCTACAAGTTCTTTAAGACCTAACTCAGGGTTCAGGGCTTCCAGGAAGCCCCCTTATTTCCTCCGTCTGGAGAAAGTGCCCTTTCCATATGCTGCTTATGAGCTTACCCCTTTTTTGTCCTTCCACTAGACCACAAGCTCCCGAGAAGAAGGTGGTATATCTTATTAAGCTTTATATCTGCTACCTGCTGCAGGGCCCAATTCATAGTAGACAATAAATGAAATAAAAAATTAGGTGGATAAATCTCCTTCCTCTACACTCCTGTTTCTCAATTCTCCCTACACACACCAACCAATGAAAGTCTAATGTGCACATCACCAGTTACTGGGAGGGACTTACCTTGAAAGGTTCCTATTCTAGGAAAGAGAAACTTACACATTCCCAGAAACATTTCCAGTGATAGCAATGAACTTGCCAGAACTGCTTCCTTTGGATTTTTTCTGCCAGGCAGCTCTTGGAAGCAGGGTGAGGTGAAAGTGGGGAATTTCTTATGCAGATCAGCCTTTGCTTGATCCTGCTGCTGCCCTGCTGTCCCACACCCAGCCAACTCTCAAATGTTACTGAGGGTGAAATGTGCATTTGAAGAGAGAGAAGCTTGGTCTGGTTCCCTCCTCTCCCCTCAAAATGCCTTTCTCTATTTACCAAATGGGAATAATAATTCTTGCATCCCCTAAACTATGGAAGCTGTAGCCTTATGGAAGAAGATGACAAGTGATATCCTCAGTACAATTACACTTATAGATCATAATACTTTAAACCTGGAAGGCATCTTAAAAATCACGTAGCTGTCAAATCTTACTTTATGGGTGGAGAAACTGGCCTGAAATCACACAGCTAATCAGTGATAGGGCTGGGAGGAAGACTTAAATCATAATACTTTAAACCTGGAAGGCATCTTAAAAATCACGTAGCTGTCAAATCTTACTTTACGGGTGGAGAAACTGGCCTGAAATCACACAGCTAATCAGTGATAGGGCTGGGAGGAAGACTTAGGCATCCTGATAGGCAGCGTAGGAAGATGCAGTAGACCTTAAGATCCTAAGATGTCCCTAAAACTTCTTATCTCATGGGAAACTCCCAGGTAGGCCTTATGTCAGGGACACAGAAAAATGTTCCCTGACCATGAAAGTACTGAACCTGGACAGACGAATCCCTACAAGTGTGGTCTGTCTGGTAACTACAGTTATTAGTAACTCGGTTTGCCTCGGTGTTCTTTTTATTCCCTTCTCCTACCCCCATCACCATTTGATTTCCTTGCTCCATAATTTCCCCTTTTTCTTGTCACTTACCTTCAATATCTTTCACATCCAGCCAGTGTTTTGCTCTTTCTAAAGGAAGATGTAAGTGGAGAGGGGAAACCTTAGGAAACTCATAGATTTCTTTGGGCCCCAGGACAACCCTCTATCCCGTCTGCCCTGCCTTGTGTGGAAACAGCATTGAATTTCAAGTCCTTTATGGAGTCCAAAAGGCAGTCGTGGACCAAGAGGAGGAAATGTGCAGTTGTCAGAATTTTGGGGGAAAGAACTAGGGAATAAGGAAAACAACAATATTCCTGTGTTTTGGTGCTAACAGTAAGCTAAAGAAGCTCCTGTTTGAGTTTGAGGCCATCTGGTGATCCAAGGGAATACCAGATTTTTATGGAACATCTCTAATCATCAGGGAACCTAGAGTTTTATGGAATCTTATGAATTATAATTCTGATAATAGTAATCATTCAGTGGGTATTTACTGTGTGCTATTGCTGTGCTAAGTGTCTGACATATATCTTTTTACTTTATAGTCAAGATAATCCTATGTGGTATATATTATTATCCCAGTTGTAAAAGTGAGAAAATGGAGTTTTAGAAACATTTACTAACTTGCCTTGGTCACATGGCTAGGAAAAGGTGGACTTTGCTCAGCTTCACAATAAATCTCAAAAGAGTTGCCTACAGTCCCTGTATCCTCCTGTTGTTCTTTTTAAAGATGCTATTTATTTAAATAGGCAATATAATAATGTGGTTTAAAATTCAAAAGCCACAAAGAAAATACAGAGGAAAGCCTTACTCCTAGTGTTCCCCGCAGTTTGCCAAGTCTCCTCGCATGGGCAGTCCATGCACCGAGCTTTATGTCTATCCTTCCAGAGAAGTTTAATGTACAGCTGATCCTGGAACAACATGGGTTTGAACTGCACAGGTCTACTTCTATGTGCATCTTTCAAGAAATATTGTAAATGTATTTAATACATTTTCTCTTCCAGTTGATTTTTTTTTTTTTTGTCAGCTGGCCAGTACAGGGATCTGAACCCTTGACCTTGGTGTTACAACACTACAGCTCTAACCAACTGAGCTAACCGGCCAGCCTGGCTTCCTTATGATTTTCTTAATAACACTGTCTTTTCTCTAGCTTACTTTATTGTGAGAATATAGTATATAATACATATAACATACAAAACAACTGTTAATCAACTGTTTATGTTATTGGTCAGGCTTCCAGTCAACAATAGGCTACTAGTAGTTAAGTTCTGGGGAATCAAAAGTTATGGCGGGAGCACGGAAGAGAGGCCAGAGGAGCCCGGGTGCTGCTGGTCAGGGAGCGGCGGCATCATCTGAAGCCCTCTGATGGCCTCCTGTGTGCTGGCTGTGTGCCTGCTGCTGCTGGCCCCTGCGTGCACTCCAGCCACACCAGCACCCTCAGTTCACTGTGCCTGCCTGCTTCCTGGGGCCCCAACGCATAAGGGTGCTGAGCCTCACACTGACTTTACGGGCAGAGCGGGCAGGTCACAAGCTGAATTCTGGACACAGGGGAAAAAAAAGTTATACATGGATTTTCAACTGCATGTGGGGTCAGCACCCCTAATCCCCTGCTTTGTTCAAGGGCCAACTGTATATTTAAGCAAATATGTATGTATATATTCTTAATCTCTATTTTCACAAATAGCAGCTCCTTAAATCCATTATTCTTTACTTTTTATGTTAAAAATCTATGGCTATACAGTATTCTATTTTATGGAAGTATTATATTTCATTTGGCTTGTCTCCTCCTATTGATGAGTAGTTATGTTACTGGAAATCTGTTGCCATTGCAAGCTGTGTCGTACAGACATTGTAATGCACATGTGCAAAGATATTAGTAGGATAAAATCCTGAAGGGTAGTTGCTGAGTCTAATATGTATGAGAAATAAAAGTGTCTTAGAGCAATCTAAGGAATATTTAATAGGCCCAGAGGAATATGAACATGAGGCTTCAGTCACAGCCCCCCTTCCCCTTTCCAGGATAATTGCTAAAAATCACATTCCAGTAACAGTTTCCAGATTAGCTGGTACCACCTGTGGGTACAGATTACCCAAATTTTATCACTAATTGTACAAAGTGACCCTCTTTTTTTGGTGCAATGTTCCTGAAGTTTATGATGCAAAGAGCAATGTATAGCCAGTCACTAGTTCATATTATTATAGTGAACCACTGTAAATTCTTGACAAACAACTTTGGAACTGCCCCTTTAATATTCTCTTTTTTCCTTTAAAAATCCACTTTCAACAGCTGCCAGGTGGACCACATATCCAAGGCTCCTGGGTTTGGGTTTGTGTCTCCAATGTCTGGGCTGTGGTTCCAAACATTGGCCCAAATAAACCCATTGTTTTACATAATTTTGCCTCAGTTTCTTCCTTTAGGTCAACACACACATTATTTTGATAGACAATGCAAAATTGTCTTCATAGAGGTTGTATTAATTTACACTCCCAGGAGCAATATATGATTTTATCTTTTTTTTTTTTTTTTTTTAAAAGATGACCGGTAAGGGGATCTTAACCCTTGACTTGGTGATGTCAGCACCACGCTCAGGCAGTGAGCGAACCGGCCATCCCTATATGGGATCCGAACCCGTGGCCTTGGTGTTATCAGCACCGCACTCTACCGAGTGAGCCACAGGCCGGCCTGCAATATATGATTTTATCTTTTTCCTCATTAAAAAAAAAAAATTTCCTAAGTAATAGACCTTATTTTTACAGCAGTTTTAGGTTTACTGAGAAATTGAGCCGAAAGTACATGTAGTGCCCCTCCCCCACATACGCAGTTTCTCCTGTTATTAAAATGTTACATTAATGTGGTACATTTGTTACAATTATGCACCAATATTGATGTATTATTTTTAACTCGGTTTTACATTAGGGTTGCCTCTTTGTGTTGTACGGTTGGTTTAATGGGTTTTGCTAAATGCATAATGTCATGTGTTCTCCCATTACAGTATCATACAGAATAGTTTCTCTGCTCTAAAAATCCTCTGAGCTCCACCTGTTCATCCTTCCCACCCTTCTCCTCTGAAACCCTGGCAACCACTATTTTTTCCCCCATCACCTCAAACATTTATCATTTCTTGTTTTGGGAACATTCCAAATCCTGTCCTCTAGCTAATTCAAACTATACAATAAATTGTTGATTATAGTTACCCTACAGTGCTATAGGATACTAGATATTATTCCTCCTATCTAGCTTCTAGCTGTACTTTTGTATCTGTTAGAAAAAAACTTCCCACTACCCCTCTTCCCCCTACCCTTTCCAGCCTCTGGTAACCGTAATTCTACCCTCTACTTGTGTGTCAACTCTCCTACCTTTTACATGTGAGTGAAAGCATGTGATATTTCTCTTCTGTTCCTGGCTTACTTCACATAATATCCTCCAAGCTCATCCATGTTGCTGCAAAAGACAGGATTTCATTCTTTTTTAAGGATGAATAGTATTCCATTATGTGTATATGCCACATTTAAAAAACCCATTCATCTGTTGATGGACACTTGGGTTGATTCTATACCTTGGCTATTGTGAACAGTGCTGCAATAAACACTGGAGTGCAAATATCTCTACGATATACTGATTTCCTTTCCTTTGGATATATACCCAGTAATGAGATTGCTGGATCATATGGAAGTTGTATTTTTAGTTCTTTGAGGAACCTCCATACTGTTTTTCCATAATGGCTGTACTAATTTATATTCCCACCAACAGTGTATAACAGTTGCCTTTTCTCTGCATCCCTGCCAGCCTTTCCTGTTTTTTGTCTTTTTGATAATAGCCACTCTATCTGGAGTGAGATGATATCTCATTGTGGTTTTGATTTGCTTTTCCCTGATGATTAGAGATGTTGACCATTTTTTCATATACCTGTTGACTATTGTATGTCCTTTTTTTTTCTTCCCAACTGGTAAGGGGATTGCAACCCTTGGCATGGTGTTGTCCGCACCACGCTTAGCCTGTGAGCGCACCGGCTACCCCATATAGGATCCGAACCCGCGGCCTTCATGCTACCAGCACCGCACACTCCGGAGTGAGCCACGGGGCCAGCCCTTGTATGTCCTTCTATTGAGAAATATATATTTGGCTCATTTGCCCATTTTTTTGATCAGCTGATGACAATGATGATGATGATGATGATTTGCTATTGAGTTGTTTGAGCTTCTTGTATATTCTGGATATTAATCCCTTGTTGGATGAATAGTTTGCAAATATTTTCTCTCATCCTGCAGGTTGTCTTTTCACTCTGTTGATTGTTTCCTTTGCTGTGCAAGAAGCTTTTTAGTTTGATATAATCCCATTTGCCTATTTTTGCGTTTGTTGCCTGTGCTTTTGAGGACCTCTTTATAGAGACTTTGCCCAGCCCAATGTCCTGCATTATTTCTCTTATGTTTTATTCTAGTAGTTTCCCAGTTTGGGTCTTACATTTAAGTCTTTAATCCATTTTGAGTTGATTTTTGCAAACGGTGAGAGATAGGGGTCTAGTTTCATTCTTCTGTATATAGCTATCCAGTTTTCCCAGCACCACTTATTGAAGAGACTGTCCTTTCCCCAGTGAATATTCTTGGCACTTTTGTCAGAAATCCATTGGCTGTAAATACAGGGGCTTTATTTCTGGGTTCTCTATTTTGTTCCATTAGTCTTTGTGTATGTTTTTATACCAGTACCATGCTGTTAATATAGCTTTGGTTACTATAGCTTTGTAATACATTTTGAAGTCAGGTAGTGTGATGCCTCCAGTTTCATTCTTTTTGGTCAGAATTGCTTTGGCTGTTTGGGGTCTTTTGTAATTCTGTATGAATTTTAGGATTGTTTTATCTATTTCTGTGAAGAATGTTGTGGGTATTTTGATATGGATTACTTTGAATCTGTAAATGGCTTTTGGTAGTATGGTCATTTTCATGATATTAATTCTTCCAATCCATGAACATGGGATATCTTTACATTTCTTTGTGTCCTCTTCAATTTCTTTCTTCAGTGTTTTAAAATTTTCCTTGCAGGGGCTGGCCCGGTGGCGCACTCGATAGAGTGCGGCGCTTGGGAGTGTGGCGGCGCTCCCGCCGAGGGTTCGGATCCCATATAGAGACCGGTCCGCTCACGGGTTGAGCACGGTGCAGGCGCAACACCGAGGGTTGCGATCCCGTTGCCGGTCGCGGTACAGGCATGACACCAAGGGTTGCGATCCTGTTACCGGTCACAAAAAAAAGACAAAAAGGAAAAAAAAAATTTTTCCTTGCATAGATCTTTAACCTCCTTGGTTAAATTAATTCCTAGGTTTTTTTTTTTATTCTGCATTGTAAATGGGATTGCTTTCTTGATTTCTTTTTCATTTTGATCATTATTGGTGTATAGAAATGCTGCTGATTTTTGTATGTTGGTTTTGTGTCCTGCAAATTTACCAAATCTGTTTATCAATTCTAAGAGTTTTTTGGTGGGTTTTTTTTTTTGTCTTTTTCCGTGTCTGGCAACGGATTGCAACCCTCAGTGTAGCCCCCGTACCGGACCGGGACCGGCAACGGGATCGCAACCCTCGGTGTTGCCCCCGCGCCTCGCTCAGCCAGTGAGCGGGAACCGGTCTGTATGTGGGATCCGAACCCTCGGCGGGAGTGCCTCCACACTTCCCAAGCAGCGCACTAGCGCAGTGCGCCACCGGGCCAGCCCATTGGTGGGGTTGGCGGGAGTGCCTCCGCACTTCCCAAGCGGCGCACTAGCGCAGTGCGCCACCGGGCCGGCCCATTGGTGGGGTATTATTTGAAGCTCACTTACCTTTAGGGTTTCCTATATATAAGATCATGTTGTCTGCAAACAGGGCAATTTAACTATCTCTTTTACAATTTGAATGCCTTTTATTTCTTTGTCTGGCCTGATTGCTCTGGCTAAGACTTTCAGGACCATGATGAGTGGAGAGAGTGGGCATCCATGTCTTGTTTCAGTTCTTAGGGTAAAGCTGTTTTCTGAATATTAATTCCTTGTTGATATTAACTGTGGATTTTTCATATAGGGCCTTTATCATATTGAGGTATGTTTCTTCTATGCCTAATTTGTTGAGGGTTTTTATCATGAAGAAATGGTAAATTTTATCAATTGAGATGATCATATGATTTTTGTCCTTTACTCTGTTGATGTGATATATCACGTTTATTGATTTGTGTATTTTGAACTAACATTGCATCACTGGGATAAATCCCACTTGAACGTGGTGAATTTTTTTAATGTGTTGTTGGATTCTGTTTGCTAATATTTTGTTGAGAATTTTTGCTTTTATGTTCATCAAGGATATTGGCCTACAGTTTTCTTTTGTGTGTGTGTGTGTTCCTGTCTGCTTTTGGTATCAGGGTAATGCTGACCTCTTAGAATGAGTTTGGAAGAATTCCCTCCTCTTCAATTTTTTGGAAGAGTTTGAGAAGAATTGCTATTAATTACTTAAATATTTGGTAGAAGTCAGAGGTAAAGCCATCCAGTCCTGGGCTTTTTTAAATGGGAGATGTTTTTATTACAAATTCAGTAATAAACTTGTCTGTTCAGGTTTTCTATTTCTTCTTGATAGATTGGTTTAATCTTGATAGATTTTATGTGTCCAGGAATTTATCCATTTCCTCTAGGTTTTTCAATTTGTTGGCATATAGTTGTTCATAATAATCTCTAATTATCCTTTGTATTTCGGTGTTATCAGTTGTAATGTCTCCTTTTTTTTGCTCCTGACTTTGAGTCTTTCTTGGTTAGTCTAGCTGTGTTTGGTTTTTCAAAAAACCAAGATGTTTTTTGTCAATCTTTTGTATTTTTTTCTTTTGTATTGTTTCAATTTTGTTTTTTTCTATGATTTGTATTATTATTTTCTTCTCCTAATTTTAAGTTTGGTTTGTTCTTGCTTTTCGAGTTCCTTAAGATGCATTGTTAGGTTATTTATTTGAAATCTTTTTACTTTTTTGATGTAGGTTTATTGCTATAAACTTCCTTCTTAGTATTGCTTTGGCTGTATCCCATAGGTTTTGGTATGTTGGGTTTCCGTTTTCATTTGCTTCAAGAAAATTTAAAATTTTCTTCTTAATTTCTTTTTGAACCATTGGTATTTCATGAGAATGTTGTTTAATCTATATATATGTGTACAATTTTGAAAGTTGCTCTTGATATTGATTTCTAGTTTTATTTCATTGTGGTCAGCAAAGATAAGTGATGAAATTTAAGTTTTTAAAATTTGTTAAGACTTGTTTTGTGGCCTAACATATGGTTAATCCTGGAGAATGTTTTTGTGCTGTTGAGAATGTGTATTCTGTACCTGTTAGAAAAAATGTTCTGTAAATGTCTGTAAGGTCCTTTTGGTTTATAGTGCTGTTTAAATCCAATGTATTTTTGTTGATGTTTTTCTGTATAAATTATTGTCCAATGCTGAGAGTGGGATGTTGAAGGCCACAACTATTATTGTTTTGGAGTCTATCTCTCCCTTTAGGCCTAATAATATCTGGGTGCTCCAATGGTGGGTGCATATGTACATATACAATTATTATATCCTCTTGCTGAATTCACTCCTTTAACATTATATATAACCATCTTTGCCTGTTTTTATAGTTTTAAACTTAAAGTCTGTTTTGTTTGGTATAAATTATACCTACTCCTGCTTACTTTTGGTTTCCATTTGTATGAAATATTTTTTTCATCTCTTCTCTTTTAGTCTACATGTGTGTTATTTGATGAAATGAATTTCTTGAAGACAGCATATAGTTGGATGTTGTTTTTAAATTCATTTAGCTAGTCTATATCTTTAAATCGAGGAATTTAATTAATTTACATTCAAGATTATTATTGATGTATGATAACTTACTCCTGTCATTTTATTGATTATTTTCTGGTTGTTTTGTGTATGTTTTGTCCCTCTACTTCTTTCTTGTTATTTATCATTGCAATTTGGTGCTTTTCTGTAGAGATAAAGTTTGATTCCTTTCTTTTTCCTAATTTTGGACCTGCATTGCCAGTGAGTGTTTTCCTTTTGAGTGTTTTATTTATGATAGTTATCTTCCTTTTGCTTCCAGATGTAGGACTCCCATGAGCATTTCTTGTTAGGTCAGTCTGATGGTAATGAATTACCTAAGTTCTTGCTTGTCTGTGAAAAACTTAATTTTCCCTTCATTCTTGAAGAATAGCTTTGCTGGGTATAGTATTCTTGGCTAGCATTTTTTTTCTTCTGATGCTTTGAATATATCATTCTAAACTCTCCTGGCCTGTAATATTTCTGCTGAAAAATCTGATGTTAGTCTAATTGAGATTCTTTTATATGTGACTTATCACTTTGCCCTTGCTGTTATTAGAATTCTGTCTTTGTCTTTTGATATTTTGATTATAATGTGTGTTGGTAAGGGGACCTTTTTTGGGCTGATTATATTTGGGGACCTTTGAGCTTCCTGGATTTTTATGCTCATATCTCTCCCAAGAGTTGGAAGTTTTCAGCTATAATTTTATTAAATAGGTTTTTGATGCCTTTCCCCTTCTCTTCTCCTTTGAGAATGCTCATAATTCAAATATTTCTACCCTTAATCATGTCCCATAATTCTTGTAGCCTTTCTTCAGTTTCTTTAAAAAAATCTTATTTTGGCTTCCAGTCAAGAGAGCAGAATAGACAGTCCCAAGTATTACTCTCTCTCACAAACCAACCAATTTACAACTATTAAAAAGCAATAACATCCAAGCTGGGGCCACTAGAGCTCAGAGGAAGAGGAGGAGAGACCTACTGAGATCATGAAGGCAGGAGAAGCCTCGATAAGAGAAAGAAAGGATCACTCCCACCATTTTGAATCCTGGCCTCTTCCAGGCTGGAGCTGGTGGGTGCTTGGAACAAGAGCTGGCAAAAGCTGCAGCTGTGCCCTTCCTATGAAGTTGCTTGGAGGCGGCAGGGGGGAAGAGGGCCACCAAAACCACTAACAGGGTTCCCATGGACCAACACAGGAGTGAGAAGCCTCAACAACTGAAAAAAGGAGCCACTCAGAAGCCAGTAAGTCATCACAAGGGACTGACATATGGCCATCCCATGGAAGTGTTTGGAGTGCAGGCAATGGGGGAGATGGGCCCACCAGGGGAACATTGGGGCACAGCATGCAGCTGATCTGCCCTCCAATTAGTGCAAGCCCACTCTGTGTAAACTGGTCAGGAATATACAACTGCAGGGGATGCAGTTTTCTGAAAAGACTCAGGCCCAGACCAGAGTTTCCACACAACCCAGGTGTGGTGGACTTCACAAGACCCAGAAGTCAACAATTAAAACCTGACCTGCACAAAAAGCCTTCCCCAGGGAATCAGCAGCAAAGCAGAAATTTAGCTTAACTACAGGGCTCAAAGTGCTGGTCCCCACAGGAAGTTTCTCCATTTTAGAAGTAAGCATAGGACAAAAAATTATTTCCAGAGTTTAAGCGGTGGGAACAGCAAATAATCCAACACAGAACTGAAAGAAAAAGGAAAATACCCACAGATCAGAGACAAAGTTTGATATTAACTAGCAAAGGTCTAACACCACCAAAGAACACCTATAAAACATAGATGGACACCTATAAAACAAGCCACGGAGCAGGGAGGGCTGGGGGCCTCAGCCATGCCCCCCAACATCCGCAACCAGCCCAGCGATAATCATCAAGCCACCACAGGAAGTGCTCCAGGCCCCCAATCCAGGGCAGTGGGGATCTGAGGGCCTCGGCCACACTCCCTGACACCCACAACCAGCTCAGTGATGACAACTGAGTCACCACAGGAGGTGTCCAGGGCTCCTGAGTTGGGGTGGTGGGGGGCCAAGGGCTTCAGCCACACACCCCTGATATCTGCACCCAGCCCAGAAATGACCGAGCCACTGATGGAAGCCTCCTTGTCTCCTCTGCAAGAATGAGGGGGATGCCACAGCCATCACCCATGCCCTTCTCGTTCCTCCTTCTCCCTCTTTATCCCTCTCCTTTTCCTCTCCCCCCAAGTGCTCTGCAACAATATCTCAGAATGTAAAAAAATAATAATATTAATAAATAAATGAATTTAAAAGGAATAAATTCTTATTTCTTTTTTCTTTCCCCGACTGGGTAATTTCAAATGACCTATTTTCAAGTTCAGAGATAGTTTTTTCTGCTTGCTCTAGTCTGCTGTTAAAGATCTCTATTGTACTTTTCATTTCATTTATTAAATTCTATAGCTCAGGATTTCTCTTGGTTTCTTTATTATGATATATATCTCTTTGTTAAATTTCTTGGCCAGCTGCCAAAAAATATTTCTCATTCATAACATGAATTATTTACCTGATCTTGTTGAATTATTTATCTGTATTCTCTTTTATCTTGTTGAGTTTTCTTAAGATCATTATTTTGAATTCCTTTTCTGGGTGGCTTCTGTCAGCAGGTCAGTCATCACTGGGCTGGATGCAGACATTGGAGGGGTGTGGCTGAAGCCCTTGGAACCTCCCTCACCCTGGCTCAGGAGCCCAGGGGCTTCTGACGTTGGGCTGGTTGTTGTCAGGCTAGATGCAGATATTGGAGGGGCACGGCTGAGGGACTCTGCCCCCACCTGGCTTGGGAGCCTGGGGAGCTTCTGCCAATGGTGCAGTTGTCACTGGCTGGATGTGGATGTTGGGGGGTGTGGCTGAGGCCTTCATCACTCCCCAGCTTGAGAGCCTGGGAGACTTCCAGTGTATTATGGTCATCGCTGGGCTGGATGTGGACGTTGGGGGGCATGTGATTAAGGGCCCCCCACCTCACCTTGGGAGCCTGGGGGGCTTCCAGCAGTGTCAATCATTGCTAGGGTGGATGTGGACATCGAGGGGGCATGGCTGAGGCCCTCAGCACCCCCACCCTGGTTCAGGAACTTGGGGTCTTACTGAGGCATGAATGTTTTTTTGCTACCCCTTAGCATTGTCTTCTTTTAGACTGGAGAACTTCCTTTAGCATTTCTTGTAAGGCCAGTCTAGTGTCAATGAAGTCCCTTAGTTTTTACATTGTCTTCTTTTAGACTGGAGAACTTCCTTTAGCATTTCTTGTAAGGCCAGTCTAGTGTCGATGAAGTCCCTTAGTTTTTATTTGTTTGGATAAGACTTTATTACTCCTTCATATTTGAAGATTAGTTTTGCTGGATACAGAATTCTTGGCTGACAGTCTTTTTCCTTCAGCACTTTGAATATATCATCCTATTCTCTTCTGGCCTGTATGGCTTCTAATGAGGAATCTGCTGAGAGATGTATTGTGGCTCTTTTGAATGTTATGTGTTTCTTTTCTGTTGGTGCTTTCTGTATTCTTTCTTCGTCCTTAGTTTTTAATAATTTGTTTATGATGTGCCCTGGGGTGTTCCTCTTTAGACTGAATTTGATCAATGACCTCTGAGATTCCTGTATCTGGATGCTGTCATCTTTCTCCCTTCTTGGAAAAATTTCAGTCGTTATTTCCTTGAATATGATTTCTAGGTCTCTTCCTTTTTCTTCTACTTCAGGTATGCCGATTATGAAGAGGTTATTTCATTTGAGGGAATACCATATTTGCTGTATTTCTGTTTCATTTTTTCTTATTCCTTTTTCTTTTGGTCCTCGGATTCAATAACTTCATATGTTCTGTCTTTGAGCTCACAAATTCTTTCTTCTGTTTCATTAAGTCTGTTGTTGTAGCTCTCTATTGAATTTTTAATTCAGATAATGTATTATTTCTAGAATTTCTATGTTTTTTAAATTGACTCTATTACTTTGTCAAATTTCTCATACTGCTCCTGAATTATTTTCTGGATATCATTTAATCTTCTATCTGTATTTTCTTGTGACTCCCTGATCATCCTTAAGAGGGTTATTCTGAGTTCTCTGTCAGACATTTCATAAATACAGTTCCTCTTGGTCCATTGCTGGTTTTCTTTGGTTGTGATATATTTCTTTATTCCTTCTTTATCTTTGAGTTTTTACATAGATGCCTGGGCACTTGAGGAGAATGCTACCTCTTCCAGGTTTTATAAGTGTTCTTTGGTGGCATGTTAGTATCAGAGCTTTATCTTGGGTTTTTATTTTTATTTTTAATTTTGTTGTAGATTATTAGCTATCAGCAGCACTTAAAGCTAATATGCTGTTTTATGGTTAATTCCTGAATTGGGGGAACTGCCTGTGTGGACTAGAACTTGAGCTCTGTGCTTGAGCTAAATTGATGTTTTGCTGCTGATATCTGGGGAAGGCTTTAAATTGCTGAATTTGTGACCTGGATTTTAATTGTTGGGGTTTAATCACTTCTGGGTCTTGTGAGGTCTCCACAGATACCACTGGGCTATGTGAAAATTCCTGCCTGGGACTGCCTTTCCTGCAAACCATGCCCTCTCAGTTTTACCATCCTAACCTTTCTCTGAGTGGTGCCTGTGATGATCAGAAGGCAGATCAGCTGTCACTGCTGTGTCCCAATGCTCTCCCATGGGCCAGCCTCCTCCTAGCACTCCAAACTCTTCCTGTGGGGCAGGCCATGCACAAGTACCTCACAATGACTCACTGAGCTCTGATTGGCTCCTTTCTCCAGTTGGCTGTGGCTGCTCACTTCTATGTAGGTCCAGGGAAACCCTGCCAGTGCGCTTGCTGGCCTGAGGGCTGGTATGGTGTGCTCTGAAGCCCTCTTCTCCCCTATTGACTTCAAGCAACTTCATGCAAAGGGCATAGCTGCAGCTTTGCTGGGTCCTGGAAGTTGCTCCATGTGCAGCAACTTCTCCCCATCCTGCACCATGCCAGAAGTGACCAGGACTCAGTATGGATAAAGCAGTCCTTACTTCCTCTTGCTTCAGCCTCTTATGCCTTCATGAATGGGTCTCTCCTCTTCCTCTGAGCTCCGGAGGTGTCAGAATGGCAGTTTTTGCTTTTTAATTGTAAATTGATCAGTTTTGGGGGGAAGTGATGCTGGGGATTATCTATTCTGCCATCTTGATGACAGTACTTCTTAGATTTTTCCAGGCTTACGAGTGAAAAGTAGCACTATACTATGGTTGTCATTTGCTTTTCTTTTATTATTACTTAAGTAACAAAGATAATAAACCCAGAAGGAAAACTGGATGAAGCAAAGATGAGAAAAATACACACACACACACACACACAAAACAACAACAACAAAAAACCTGTCTAAAGTACTGGCAGATCTGAATGAAAAATTTAAAATAACTATAACTATAAAAATCACTAACAATAGTGACTATTAAATTTAAAAACAAAGCAGAACAATCAGGAATAACATGAGAATGAAGCAGATTCTGTAAAAACATTGTAAAGTCTTTGTCTTGCTTGGAAGGAGGGTAGAGATATTGATTAACTTCAGATGTGCCCAGGCCGGTCCTGTGCCTCACTCAGGAGAGTGCGGTGCTAATAGCACTGAGGCCACGGGTTCAGATCGTATATAGGGATGGCCAGTGTATTCACTGGCTGAGCATGGTGGAGACAACACTGAGCCAGGGGTTACAATCCCCTTACCAGTTAAAAAATAATAAAATAAAATAAAACAAAAAAATGCAGGAGAATGTTATATATATATATATAACAAATAAAAAGCCCAGTATCTGGAGGAGCCAAGGGCAGCCCCTTCCGCCCAGAAGCAGGTAAGAAATAGAGCGTGCCTGCGGTCCTAGGCAGGAGCTGAGGGCCGCCCCTTATCTCCAGAAGTAGGCAAGAATCAGAGCATGTCTGGGGTCCTGGGTGGCAGCTAAGGGCAGCATCTCCTATCCAGAAGTGGGTGGGGAGCTTGCTGAGAACACCACTTCTGTGCAGGCCACCAAGGCGACCGCCACAGCCACAGCTGT
>NW_007734052.1:0-883 GCF_000696425.1 Galeopterus variegatus | reverse complement strand
AGCTTGCTGAGAACACCACTTCTGTGCAGGCCACCAAGGCGACCGCCACAGCCACAGCTGTTTCAGGGGTGGTTTGATGCTGCAGCAGTGGCCACAGCCACTGTGTGGGTGGCCTGCCAGACACTGGACTTCACTGACATGGGGAGGGTTGCCAGTGGAGACCAGAAGTGGAGGAGGATGTCTCTCTCCTTAGAGCCCACTCCAGAGTAATAGAAGGGGAGGCTTTTCTGCCAGATGACCAGACATCAACACAGAGATACTAGAAATATGGAAATCCAGGACAGTATGACACAACCAAAGGAATACAGTAGTTCTCAGGTACCAGACCCTGTAGAGTGGGAAACCCTTGAGGTGACTGAGGGNATACTACACCCAGCAAGGCTATCCTTCATAAACGAGGGGAAAATAATGTATTTTCCAGACAGACAAAAACTGCGGGAGTTCACTACTACATGACCAGCCTTACAAGAAATCCTCAGGAAGTCCTGCATCTGGAATCTGAAAAACAACAATCACTACCATGAATCCACAAGAAAGAACACAACCCATGGGTAGAACAAAAATGCATATAAGAAAAAGAAGCTAAATCTTACTACCACAAAAAACCATAATGACAATGTAATAATGCCTCTGCTTTATTTCTCTTTTTTCTTGGTCAATCTAGACAAAGCATTGCAAATTGTTGATCTTTTTAAAGAATCAACATTTGGTTTTGTTGATTTTCTCTATTGTTTTTTAAATCCCTCTTTCATACATTTCTGTTGTAATGTTTGTTATTTCCTACTTATATTTCTTTTTGGTTTAGTTTGCTCTTCTTTTGCTGTTTTCTTAAGGTAGGAGTTTACATTACTGATGTACAAGGAATCTCTCTGTATTATTTCTT
>NW_007734051.1:89429-100471 GCF_000696425.1 Galeopterus variegatus | reverse complement strand
GTAGGGTGGGGGTGTCTGTGGGAACCTTGCCTTAGCCCTTATTGGCCAAATACGCGCTTCCATGCTCAAGGTTGCAATAGCTAGGCATTGAGACAGGATGCATACTCTCATAACCTTTAAGCTGATTGGAGGATGTAAAAACCTCCCTTCCCCATTTGCCTTTAAAAGCAAGTGCTTGTGTGATAATAAACAGAACTGCCTTGACAGAACCCCCGCCATGTCTGAGTGTCCTTTAACGGGCTGGTTGGGGCCGGAGGTTGTGCTCACCTCTCTTCGCGGCTCTCTTTCCCATCTTCTTCCAAAGGGGACTGGAGGGAAAGAGGAATCTCGGGCCATTTGCTCACTCACCAGAAGGAACGAGGTTAGGGCTGTTAGGGTCGGCCAGCGGCGGACCCGACAGGTGTTCACCAACCTAAGTGTTCCATACCTTGGCCATTGTGAATAATGATGAATGCTCAAGGTTGCAATAGCTAGGCATTCAGACAGGATGCATGCTCTCATAACCTTTAAGCTGATTGGAGAATGTAAAAACCTCCCTTCCCCATTTGCCTTTAAAAGCAAGTGCTTGTGTGATAATAAACGGAACTGCCTTGACAGAACCCCCGCCATGTCTGAGTGTCCTTTAACGGGCTGGTTGGGGCCGGAGGCTGTGCTCACCTCTCTTCGCGGCTCTCTTTCCCATCTTCTTCCAAAGGGGACTGGAGGGAAAGAGGAATCTCGGGCCATTTGCTCGCTCACCAGAAGGAACGAGGCTAGGGCTGTTAGGGTCGGCCAGCGGTGGACCCGACAGGTGTTCACCAACCTAAGTGTTCCATACCTTGGCCATTGTGAATAATGATGAAATGAACATGGGAATGCAGATATTTCTTTGACATATTGACTTCCTATCCTTCAGATGTATCCACAGATGTGGTATTGCTGGATCATATGGTAATTCTAGTTTTACTTTATTGAGGAACCTCCATACTGTTTTTCATAATGGCTGTACTAATTTTACCTTCCAACCGACAGTGTACAAGAGTTCCCTTTTTTCCACATCCTCACCTTTAATTGAAACTAAATATTAAAACTTTAAAAGGATCAAAGAAAAAGCTCAGTTAAAAGGGATCTCAGTCCTTTAGAAACTCCTGTCTTCCTTGAATTTTCTTTGTATTTCCCATATATACCAGAACCTACAACTGGGTGCTAGAGAAGACTGCATTCCAGACTGCCAACACGCACAGAAAGAAACCAACCAACCAATCCTGAAAAACAAAATCAAAACAGAAAACATCTGCTCTCCCTGTTCAAGGAACAAAAAAGGGGGAGATTAGAAGAGACATAGTACAAAAACCCATCCACCAGAAGCAACTATTGTAGTGTCACAGGGTCTTGCCTCGCAGGCCAGGCGGCGGTGACCTAATACTGTGGTGATAGTGGCAGTGGGGATCCTCTCCCCACACCAGGGGCAGGGGTGGTCTCTGTTCACTTAGCAGTTCAGTATGTGAACTTCTGAAGAATATATTTCTAAAGAATGACAAAGGACATTCTCCAAACAAAAAAAGAATTGTACAAAGCCTGGGGATTTTAGAAACAGAAGAACACAGAATGAGTAAAAGTAGGGTAAATATAAGCCTTCTTCACCTGATGAGTTTTTAAATTTATCTTTCGTGGTTGAAGCAAAAATTATAACACTGTCTGATGTGGTTGGTGAATGTAGAGGAAATACTGAAGACAATCATATTTAAAGATCGAGTAGGATAAAGAGACCAAAATGGGATTAAGGTTTCAATGCTTCACTCAAAGAAATAAGATGTTGATACAAGCTGGAAAGAGTTACTGCTGTAGATTGAATTGTTTCCCCCAAAGTCCATATGCTGGAAACTTTTTCTTTTTGTCTTTTTCGTGACCGGTAAGGGGATCGCTTAAGACACCAGCAGAAGAAGCTGTTTTATCATGTTACCAGGGGATAACAAGGTTCTGGGTTTCTGGAATTGGTTCTCTAATCTGAGTGTAAGGAATACACTCATGCCTTTATTTCCAGTGTTTAAGTGGACACTGATTGACCGTGGCATGATTTCTTAATAAAAATAAGCAAATCCACAGAACCTGTGACCGGCTGAATTGCAAGGCAATTTATTTCCCAGCCTCTCAGTATGCCTCCTGCGACAGTGAAGGCATTGATTGAGAAGATATTTGACACTAAAAATTGGAATGGAGACATAGCAGCAGAAGAAGCTTTGGACATAGAACCCTAAAATTCTGAGATTTTGCTGAATTGCAAGGCAATTTATTTCCCAGCCTCTCAGTATGCCTCCTGCGACAGTGAAGGCATTGATTGAGAAGATATTTGACACTAAAACTTGGAATGGAGACATAGCAGCAGAAGAAGCTTTGGACATAGAACCCTAAAATTCTGAGATTTCTTTGCTGGTAGAGGCCCCTTCTACCCCTGACTGAAGAACTTAGCCCTCCTTGACCTGTAGTGGACTCCCCTAAAGGAGTTGCCTTATAGGATACTGCAGATTCTCCTCAGGACTCAGCCCATCCCCTCTCTCTGCTTCTAGACCTAAACTAGACTTAAGTTCCAGTGGATCCCAAAGGTTGAGATACAAAGTGTGGCCCACAAGGGAGAACACTATACACCAAAATAACTGCATGTTTCTTTCTTCAACTTACACAGACATAAATCTGGGGAATATATGTGGTAATAGATCCCAAGAGTATGGGCTCATCGTGGTTGAAATTAAAGTTAGACTGATGTCTGTCCACTAAGAAGAGATTTTGAATTAAATGTTTTCTCAAAGGCTTGGAAAGGACTCTAATTGTTTGATTTGTTTATTAAAACATGAGTGCATAGGTGGCCAACACTAAATGAAGTGACACACCAGAACTGCCTTGGTGTGCTGTAGAGGAAGATATACAAAGGCTTAGGGAGATGGGAATATTAGAATGGATTTATAATGTAAGACCTGCTTACCGAAGCCAGGAGAGTCCAGAGGATACATTTTTCACTGTGACTGTGAATAATACAGAAGGGAGCTCTAGTATCCTTAAAAAATCTCTGTGTTTACTCCTTTGTAGTTTGGAAATTACAGGGGCTCTGCTACCACCAACGTAGATTTCTAAATACAATGGAAATAATGACATCCTGGGATATCAGGGTCAAATGGTGGCACTTAATCACTAGTGACAAAGGTGGCATGATAATCATAATGGGCACTAGAACCAAAGGTGAAATCAGAATAGTCTGATTTTCAAAGAACTCAGCCATTGGCTAGTTGGTCATTTGTCCCTAGAAAATAACATGATGGGCAGGGAAGTCTACTGCTGTGGATTGAACGTCCTCCCAAAACTCATTAAAGCTTGATTCCCATTGAAAAAGTGTTAAGCGGGTAGGAAATCATATTATGACAGTGTGTGAAAGGTGAGGCTTTTAAGAGGTGATAGGATTGTGATGATTAATCTCATTAATGGATTAATCCATTCCTAGAGTAATGGGTTAATGATTTAGTGGGTCCTCATGGGAGTAGCACTATGGCTTTCTAAAGTCAAGGGAGCATGTTACAGAGCTCTTGCCATCCTTGCCATGTGATTGCCTGTGTCACTACAGGACTCTGTAGAGACTGCACACCAAGAAGGTCCTCACCAAATGTATCCCTGGACCTTGGACTTCCCAGCCTCCCAAACTGTAAGAAATATATTTTATTTCTTTATAAATTAACTAGCTTCGGGTATTGGTATAAGCAACAGAAAACACACTAATACATCTACTGAATTCTTACTTGATCTGTATAAGCCAAAAAGTTCTAGGTTTAATGAACAGAATTGAGCCTTGAATTATCAGAACATAGAATCACAACTCCTCAATTAATACCCAGGTTTGAGCCATTTTATAGACCCAAAATTCCTTGAAAAAGTGGAAAACTGGATCATCATGAGGAAGGACCCTGTTACATTACCAAAATTTTATATTTTTCTTCCAGCCTTTCTAAAAGCATCTTGTGATCATACACTTGGGTGACTCTGAGTTTCAGAAAATAACTAATCAGACTTTTTAAGAATTTTTTTTTTGACACTGGCTTTGAACTGTAACTGATTTCTGGAGACCAAAAATGTCACTCTGATCCACCAACACAATTAGAGGCTAATGAAATTGAAGTGATGAATGGAGCTTTAATGAGGGTCCATCTCACCATGGTCTCAGCAGGTTCCCTGGCTCATCCTGTGATTATGTACCTAGTTCCAGAATTTATCATTGGAATAGCCATACTCAGGAACTGGCAGAATCTTCATATTGATTCTCCAACTTGTGGAGTGGGGGCTATTATTGCATGAAAGACCAAATGGAAACAGTTAGATATTCTTCTAATTACAAAAATAGTAAAACAAATGCAATACAGCATTCCTCGAGGGATTTCAGAGATTATTACACCATTGAGGGCTACAGAGAAGTAAGGATGGTGATTCCCTCAATATCCCATTCAACTTGCCTATTTGGCCTGTGCAGAAACAAATAGATGTTGATGAATGACACTTGATAATTGTACACTTAATTAGGTATTGACTACAATTGAAATGTACTCTTCTAAATATACATGCATTGCTTGAGAAAATCAACACATACACTGACACCTGGTATGGAGCTATTTGATCTGGCAAAGGCTTTTATTCCTGAACCAGTTGATAAGGCCACCAGATCCAATTTACTCTCTTTGGGTATGGCCAGCAATACCTTAACTCACCTACCTCAGTAGTGTTCCATCTCTCCAACCCTGTGTCATAATTGTGTTCAGAGAGATCTTGATCACTTTTCCTTTCCACATAATATCACACTGACTCAATACATTGATGATATGCTGACTGAGCAGGAACTAACATGATGCTCAGAGGGAGTCTTGGAATTAGAATTTGTAGAAAACACTTTCCTAATTGTTCAACTTGGGCTACCATAACAGAATACCGTAGACTGTGTGACTGGGTGGCTTAATCAATGGGAATTTGTTTCTAACAGTTCTGGAGACTGCAAGTCTAAGATCAAAGTACTGAACAGGTCAATATCAGGTGAGGGCGCTCTTCTTGGCTTACAGAGAGTTACCTTCTTGCTGTGCCTTCACACGACTTTTCCTCATGAAGAGAGAGACAGAGAAATAGAGAAGGTTCTCTCCCTCTTCTTATTAGGCTACTAATCTTATAGGATTAGGACCCCACCCTAGTGACCTCATTTAAGATTAATTGTAAGACAAATACAGTCAAATTGGGGTTAGGGCTTCAAAATATGAATTTGTTGGGTGGGGGCACAATTCAGTCCACAGCAACTGCCCTGGCCCATTTACAAATGACACAAAAAGCTACTAGTTTTTAGTGTGACTTAGTACAAGAAGCAGCTCAGGAACAGGTCCCGACTACCATACAAGCTGCTTTCCCACTTACACACACAATATCATTTAGCAGATCTAATATGCTTTATGTGTTAGTGACAAATAGAGATTCTGCTTGGAACCTATATATATCACTACCATTTGATGACAAAGCTCTGCTGTTCATGTCTAATTTTATGGCTGGGTGAGTGAGACAATAGTTCATGATAGGCAGCTTAAGTCGCATGGCAACTTGGTGACCAATAGTTAAGTGTTCAATCATTTATAGGGCTCAGTAGCAATCAAAAAGCTGTTTCTCAAAAGGAGAATAATCATCTACAGAGGATGGCAGAGCTTTGCTCCCATGTCATGAGGCTGTGCTGTGATTCACCTGTATTGACTTACTCTGATATGTGTTTATCCTCTATGCAGGCAATGTTCCTGCTGCCCATAACTTATACAAGGGTACTTCAGAAAACTTGTGAAAAAATAGAATTAAAAATAATCTAAATCTTCCCATGAACTTTTTGAAGTATCCTTTTATGTTTACTGTTTGTGGACTCGACGAATTCCTTATCCATCCTCACGGTCCTCCAGATGACATTCTTGTTAATCAAGGAACTCACTTCACAGTAAGTGAGGTTCATCATTGAACCCTTGGAAATGAAATTCGCTGGTTCAGCTGCCTTGATAAAGTGGCAGAATGACCTTTTGAAGACTCACAGTAAGTGATAATTCTTTCTGGGGCTAGGGCAGTGTCCTCCAGGATGGTGTATATGCTCTAAAGCAGTGTCACAGTATGGTCCTGTTCCTCCCACAGCCAATATCCATAGGCCCAGGAACCAAGAGATGGAAGTGGGAGTAGCTGCACTCTTTTATACCTAGTGATCCATTAGCAAAATGTTTGCTTCCTATCTCCATGACCTCAGGCTCTCCTGGACTAAAGGTCCTTCTTCCAAAGGGAAAAATGCTTCCACTGAGAGACACAATGATTCCATTGAAATAAAAGTCGCAACTGCCACCCGGACACTTTGGCTTCCTCATGTATCAAAATCAGGTAAAGAAGAGCAATTCTTACTGTAATGGATGTAGTGTTTGATGCTGATCATTAAGGGGAAATTGGACTGCTACTCCACATGGAAGTAAGAAAAGTATATCTGGTACACAGAAGAACCCTTAAGGTATCTCTTGGTATGACCATGCTCTGTGATGAAGGTCAATGGAAAACCACAACAACCCAATTCAAGCAGGACTTACTAATGGGCCAGACCCTTCAGATATGAAGGTTTAGGTCAAACTTCCAGGCAAAGAAGTATGACCAGCAGAAGTTCTTTTTGAAGAAAAAGGAACAATAGGACAAATAGTGAAAGAATATACTTATAAATGACACCTATCACCACATGACCATTTGCCTTAATAGTTACCAGGGTTTTTTTCTAATTTTGTTATGAATGTATTTGTATACATAGTAACTGAATATTTTTGTTTTCTTCTCTCTCATCCCTTATCACTTAACGAAAAAATATATTAATAATGGTAAACTTTACATCACAGTATGTAAGTTACAAGACATCAAAAGAGAAAAGTGAACATCACCTAAGGATTTGGCATTGTCTTCTGGAGAAAGGGTAGCATGCTTTCAATGTGCAATGGATAGTTGTATCATGTTACACAGAAGTATGACTTTGTTATCTTCTTTACTTGGAGAGTAAGTATGGTCTGAAGAGGTGCGTATGGGTTTCAGGTTGACAAAGGATGGAATGCAATGGTCTTTTTACATGTTAGCCTAGTTAGTTTACAGCCCCCATGTATTCAAATAAACACTAATTTAGACATTTCTGTGAAGGAATTTTGTACAGATGAAGTCCATAGCAGTTAATTTTAAGTAAGATATATTTTTGTACATAATCTAGGCAGGCCTGACTCATCAGCTGAAAGGCATAAAGAGTAAAACTAAAGCATCCCTGAAGAAGAAATTCTGACTTTAATGAGGAGCTTCCCCTCAAACCCTTCCCCACAGCCTGCCCTTTGGATTTCAGAGTTGCCTAGTCAGCTCCCAGTGTCCCAGGACCCAGTTCCTTACTTATCTTACCCTCTGGTTAATCCTGACCGATACATATTCCTATATGAATTCATGTGATAAATGGCCTGACCATTTTGCATTTGATCACTTACATAGATACCATGACCTTGCCAAGTTGGCACATAAAATTAACGATTCACATAGGGTAACATTTTTATTTTTAATGTTCTTATATCTCATCAATATTTCTGCTAATTGTTAAATAAATTATTTTTAAAAGCAAAGATATTAAAGATAAAAGACAGGTATGAATACTTATAAGGAGAAATATTTATTTTCGATTTTTAGTAGGTGCTCAGCCAGTACTCTCCAGGCCACTTGCAGACAGACATATTATATTGTGAAATGCTTATCTTTGACATACTTACCAAATGACAGTAAGCTAGTAGAATTAACGCTGATGAAACTTCTCAGGTGCAAATTCATTCAGAAAATTCGAAATAAATATTTACTGTTTACTTTTTCTTAGCATTTCATAAATGATACTTTGTATAAAAAGTTTGTTATTATGCTTAGCAAAGGCACGTTTCAAGTAAGCAACAAAATAAATGATGCTGGATTAGTGTATTTAAGTTGCATTAGCATTGATTAATAACAGTAGAAAAATAAATCTGTAATAAATAAAAGGTAAAATGGAAAAAAATCAATATTTCTTGGCCATGACTTTTTGCAGAATTGAGTGTGAAAAAATACTGTAACATTTCATATTTATTTTTATAAATGAATCCATACCTCTAGGCTATTTTGAATTTTTCAATAATTATTATTTTTTAAATGAAAGTGTTATATACATATGGTACAAATCATTTTAATAAAGAAATGCATATTCTTTATTTCCTGTTACTGAATATTCCATTAAATATAATCATGAATTAATTTTAACTCATAATGAAGCCAGGTAAAATATTAAGATATCATAATCAAAAGGTAATTGGCTAGCATATTGTCCAAACTCTCATGAGGTTCATAAATTTGTTCAACATATTGTGCAAAAGCCTATCCCACCTTTTCTTAAACACCTCCACAGTAATGAGAATAAACTCATTCAAGAGAAATTTCAGTCCATTTTTTTCTATAATTGTTTTGTGAATGTTATCATGTTGATATAGAATCTTCCTTAACATAATTTCTCACTATTGGTTTTAATTTTGCCATCTGGAGTTTTATTCTACACATCCAGTTCTGCTTACAAGAGTATTCTTTTAGTTATTTAAAGATAATTCTCATGTCCTCCTAATTTTTCTCAATAGGCAAATTTCATTTCTCATATATAAACTTTTGTTTTCTTCTCAATCTTGTTCATACCCTTTGGTGCATGTCCTATTTGAGTTAGTCATCTATTTTGTCTGACACTCAAATTTCAACCTAACATTCAAAGAATGAATGCTCAACTCTCTCAATCTTCCTCTCTTTCTGTCTCTCTCTGTACACACACACACACACACACACACACACACACACGCACACACGCTGAATACCTACAAAAATAGTCACCATAATTCAAGCATAGTTTTAATTGTTCTTTCAGATAGCAATTAGCTACATATAACATATTTAGACATAAATTCCTATATTGTATACATAGTTTTGTAACTCAAGATATATATGTTTAGCTGTATTTTGCACCCTTCTATATCTAAACTTAGCAAGAATTTGGACTTAGCACTCAAGAGATGATATAAGGGGTTATGACTACAACAGGTAACATCTCAAAACATTTTCAACTGACAGTGATTTCAGCCTTATGGTCATATGGCTCAGGTGCAGTGTTGAGATTTCTCCTTCAAGTCTAAGGCATTGGTTACTTTAGGTCCTTGAGTGTTGATATCTCAGGGCTCTTAGCCAAGTCATTGTGTGGAAATTTCTCTCAGCCTTGCCCAAGGTCATGTCCCTTTTTTGAAACAGTCTGTATCCAATGATAAGTCAATGGAGGGTATATATAGGTTTGCCCACACTGACTTTAGATGGGAAAATTCTGAAAGGTTTATGCCAGCTCTACAGGACCTGAAGTCTTTGCTGCAACTTCTTTTTTTTTTTTTAAGCTATTTCTCTTCTCACTCCTATGTCCTTCACTTTCCCATAGGCCATCATTGCAAAGGTGCTTTCCAGTAAAATTCCTGCACAGAACATCTCCAGGTGTTTTTCCTGGAGAACTCAACAAAGACAGAGGTCAATATCATGAACCTCTGTACGTTTCTTCTACTATCTTTCCCAACTTTCCAGTAGATTTTCATGAAGATGTAGAAAATTATTTAAAACGCTAATGTGAACACTGTAAATTTATAAAATGTGAAAACATTTTCAAAATATAGGAAAACTTTTCATGAACTTCAATTTGAAGTGATTAATTGCCAAGTACAACCCCACAAAAAAAACTAACAGAACAGGCAATAAAACTAAAATGATGGCAGAGACTGCACTGATTGCAAAACATTATCCTCTTAACTTTAGCCCCAAAGAAAAGCCATATGGCTAGAAACTTAGGCAGCCTTCTGCAGTAGAATTATTTTATAAGGAGATAGTGTCATATTTCTTTATTTTAGTTACTTTCCAAGGAGTTCACCTTTTCAGTTTATTTGAAGAGAAAAACACACAAATCATGGCTAAAAGTAAATCATTATGTTACCAGGTGACATAATGATGGTAATATTTTATGTATGTTTATGTTTATTTTATTTCAAAAAATTTTCATGTATATTATGAACCATGCTTATTTACTCTAAAAGTCAGTGTAGACCTACTATGTCTGCAGCTGAGCCATGGACAATTTATTGAAAAATCAAGAGAAATACTTTTTATAGTTGTTCCCATATGCTTATACTCATATTTTATGTTTTATTTGCATTTTATTTATGTTGTTAACAGATGCTTGCCTTTAAATATGGAGAACATTTGATATACTTGAAAAGGGCATTATTCCCAGTGGCACTGGAGAATGGAAGCTCTGGGAACGATGGATGCAATATAGGGATGCATTTGAGCTCATTTTGATTTTCTTAGTGTTTCTCTAACTCACAGAACGAAAGTTCAAGTCGAGTAAAAAAAAAAAGACGACTTGCCAATTAGGCTGTAATATTTAATGATAGGGACTGGATAGAGGAGTATTTGCAATATGTTTTTTGTTCTTTGTTTGACTTTACTTCTGTCATTCAACAAACTATTTGTTGAGTGTCACCTAATTCACGTGAGAAAGGCTTGGATTCAGGCTAATATTGAAATATTTTTCTATAATATAATTTGTAATGAAAGTCAGGTATTAACTGACTTTCTGAACTTAGAAACATCATATAAATTAGGTAGCTGTAAACTGGACAAAACAAGAAAATTTATATTTTTGTTTCTATGAATAATGTGTTTTTACAAAGAAATGTTATAAAGAGGCCAATTGTATTTCCCAAAGTAGAGACATTACATAGAATTCACTAAAAGCACTCCAGAGCCTGGTTATGACACACAGGCAAAATCACTGTCCATCTTAGGCATCTCAAAGATAGTCATAATGGAGTCGTTTTAATAAAGATTTAATTAATAATAATAGTAATATTTCCTTGTTATGAAGTTAATGATTTAAATATGTAGACTAAAATACAATTTTATGTGTCAGATTCTCTAAATTTGTG
>NW_007734051.1:86063-88904 GCF_000696425.1 Galeopterus variegatus | reverse complement strand
TTTTAATAAAGATTTAATTAATAATAATAGTAATATTTCCTTGTTATGAAGTTAATGATTTAAATATGTAGACTAAAATACAATTTTATGTGTCAGATTCTCTAAATTTGTGAAGAAGTTTATTTTTCAAGTATTATATTTTATAATTGTATTTTTCATCCAGACTTTGGAATTAAATTACAGAAATGTCTATGCATACACAATAAAACTAGGGCTGTAACAATTTTTCTGGAAACAAGTTCATGATTATAAATTTCTTGATCTCTGATACCATGATTTTTCTTTATAATCTCCACAATATAAAACGCTTTTTTAGGGATTCAGTAAAATGCACACAGAATACATTAATTATGAAACATGCATATTTAACAAAACATAACTCTATTGGTTCACCTGAAAGTCATATACTAAGTTAAACTTATTTGTTCTTTTAAATAGCAATGCATTTCCTTTATTATAATAATTAGTAATTTTAATTTTTGAAATGATTTAAATTACATTTATTTTTGAAAAATTGTCTAGAAAGCTAACATTTAGGTTGATACAATCTTTACACTGAAGTTCCCTTTTGGAACAAAGCTATTTAAATCCTTACATTGACTTCCATCTAGAATCTTAATATTTTCACATGAGTTGCAGATATCAATATCCTACCACAAATAGAATGCATAGATCCTATCTATATGAAACTCTCTAAGCATACTGTACTCTATGGCAGCTTCAAGTGACTGTAGATTCACGATCTTTCTAAGTATCCTACTACATTTGAAATAGCTGAAACAGTTGTTGTGTCCTAATGGGTCTTTTTATTTTTTCTCTATAAGCAAATTAGTCATATTTCAGCTATAGGTCCTCATATAACGTGGCAGTGAATTATCACTTCATCTGGGTCAATATTTACTAAGTTTCTTTTAATATGCAGATATTCTTGTTTGCATATATTCTTCTTTAAGTTTAGTGTCAGAAATAAGTGACAAATGACCCGTGGCATCATCAACACACAGTTAATCAATAGTTTTCCCTCTTTTTAGGTGGTAAGACCATATTAACNATCATCAACACACAGTTAATCAATAGTTTTCCCTCTTTTTAGGTGGTAAGACCATATTAACCGTTTTGGCTAGCTACATTTCTTTGTGACATGATCAAGGTATTGACACATTCATAGACCATTCCACACATAGTGCTGCATGCTTAGCTTACAAGCCACAGTCTCTGTCCTCCAGGACTCACTGCTTGGTAAGGAGAAGAGAATGAATGTACATGTGTGTAACATCGACATCAGTTCATACTCATAAAAATGTTACCAAGTAAGTAATACAATCGAATATTGTTGGGATGGTACATTTTCCTTTAGTACTAAATAAGGATAATTGTCATCTTAAAAATTAAGAAAATGAATAGGGGTGGCAGAGATTATTAGCTATCTATCAAAAATTATTAAACTACTCCTTCATCATGGGCACACAGTTAGACTCCAATTCTCAGTCTATCTTACACTCTGGTGTGACATTGCATCAATAATAGCATGTGATCAGGTGTTCTCTCTCTGACCAAGGGCTTGTCAGTCAGCAGCATACGACATTCACACTCTCCTTTCCTTTTTTCATTCTGCAACACAGACAAGCCAACCTGGTCTCAACAGTCTCAGTAGTAAGTAAGCTGTAGGAGAGCATGGAGTGACCCAGTAGAAGGGTCCTGAGTGTCTTAATCAGCAAATGGAGGACACTTGCACACAGACCTGGAATGGCTGCCCTGAAGCATTGTGTGAGAGAGAGACAAATTATTGAGCCTCTAGCTTTTCACTGAGTATCTCATACCATAGCAAGTTAGCTTAGTGTACTCTTACTAATGCAACAGAAAAACAGCAAATTATATAATAAATATGTCAAAAGACAGTTTCATAGACTGGATTCTGAGACCTATGGGTAAGCTCAGCATTAAATGAGAGAACGGATTAATCATAAGGCTGCATCAAGTACAACTATCTAGCACCAGGTCTATATTCCTTTATGCAATCTTTATCATACACATACACTCTTGCTTTGTATATGTGCCAAGAAATTTTCTATGAGAATACTATGGGTACTAAAACATGGGTGAGTTCCATTTAGCCTAGAGTGAACAATGAAAGCCAGAATTTGGTATGGCAACAGAAGTGAAAATATATAGAATTGCATTTGTAAATAAACTAAAAATAGCAATCTTGACAGTCTCAGTGGGAAAAGAAATGTAATATATGGATACCATTAAAATTCACACTAGGAACTACAAATACAAGAAAAACTTCTTAAGGAGTTTTTGATTATAACATTTTTTTCATCTGTTACTTGTCAATATGTTTTTTCATAGTTCTAAGAAGATTTTCCTGTTAATGCTGTTTGAAAGATTGGCTTCTCAAAACCACCTTAAGTGATTTTACTGTAATTGTTCCCTTTATCTCTCATGAGATTCAATTTCATGTTTCATCTGCTTCCCTGATTTCCTGTTGTTAAATAGTGAAATGTGTTCTGATCTACTAAAAAATGCATAGAAATCGACATTACCAAATGGATACTTTTGTGGGATATAATCCATCTATTAAGAGAAAAAAAGCTGAAGATTTTAGTAATGATTTTGTAACTATCGTGTCTCTGAGAAAGGTTTATATCACTTTAGAAAAACTTTGTCAGTCATGTAGCTAAATAAACTAGTTTTACATTTTAGATTATGCTGTTTTTTATGCTATATACTGAAACAGACTATTTTGCAAATATTTTATATGGTAGGTGACCAACCTGGTGGTTTCTTCTGAAATTTTAGGGCTAATTATTACCACAATAATTCATGATAGTGTATATG
>NW_007734051.1:83877-84802 GCF_000696425.1 Galeopterus variegatus | reverse complement strand
ATATATATATATATATGTACTCTTTTATTATGGGTAATTTTGTAAGTATTTAGTATTTAATACTAAAGTATTCCTGTCAGAAATGTGGCAGAGAGTTTAAATAACTTACTCAGATTCACACAGTTACTAAGGGGCAGTATCAGAATTCAAAACCAAGCAATTTTACTCCTGAGCCCGTGGTTTAAACACCAGCCCATGTGGTCTCCCAAAGTCATGCAGATTTAGTACGAGCCTGTTGTTTTACATATAAGGAAATCAAACTCAGAGAAGAAATGTAACATCTAAGAATACAAAACTTTAAAATAAATTTTAATATTTACTTGCACATAATTGTGGGTTCCAGTGTGTTGTTGCAATATATTCAGATACCGTACAATGATTCGCTTAAAGTAGATAACAGTTTTGTGCCTGTTAGTCCACCACTTCTCTTCTCCCTCCCCTACCAGTCTCTGGTAATCATTATTCTACTCTATACTTCAATGCAACCACTTCTCATAGAAATTACAAAATCATGTGGTATTTATCTTTCTGAGCCTGACTTACTTCACTTAATATGATGGTTTCCAGTTTCATTCATGTTGCTGCAAAAAATAGGATATCCTTTTTTTAATAGCTGTATAGTATTCCATTATGTATATATATCACAGTTTTTTGTATCCATTCATTCATTGATGGGCATTTAGGTTGATTCCATCTCTTGGCTCTTGTGAATAGTGTTGCAATGAACATGGGAGTGCAGTCGTCTTTAGATATATGATTTCATTTCCTTTGGATATATACCCAGTAGTGGGTTAGCTGAGTCATAAGGTAGATATATTTTTAGTTCTCTGAGGTACCTCCATACTGTTTCCATAATGGCTGTACCAATTTACATTCCCACCAACAAAGTAGGAGAGTGCCCCTTTCTCTGCATCCTAGTCAGAAC
>NW_007734051.1:80880-83744 GCF_000696425.1 Galeopterus variegatus | reverse complement strand
GGGTTAGCTGAGTCATAAGGTAGATATATTTTTAGTTCTCTGAGGTACCTCCATACTGTTTTCCATAATGGCTGTACCAATTTACATTCCCACCAACAAAGTAGGAGAGTGCCCCTTTCTCTGCATCCTAGTCAGAATTGATTATTTTCTGTCTTATTGATGATAGCCATTCTAACTGGGGTGAGATGATATCTCATTGTTGTTTTAATTTTAATTTCTCTGATGATTAGTGATTTTGAGCATTTTTCATGTGCTCATTGGCCATTTGTATGTCTTATTTTGAGAAATGTCTTTATAGGTTTTTTGCCCATTTTTTAATTGGGTTATTTGGTTTTTTGCTGGTGAGTTGAGTTCCTTGTATATTCTGGATATTAGTGCTTTGTCTGATGAGTAATTTTCAAACACTTTTTCCTATTCTGTGAATTGTCTCTTCACTTTGTTGACAGTGTCCCTTAGTGTGCAGAAGCTTTTTAGTTTGATGTAGTTCCATTTGTGTATTTTTGCTTAAGTTGCCTGTTCTTTTGTAGTCTTTCTCAAACAATTAAATAATAAGTTTCTCTTTTTCTTAGAGTTTCAGTAGGTCTTAATATTCAAAATTAAGTATCTGTTTATTTAAACAAAATATTTTAACAATAGTAATTTTTAATCAATAATTAAAAAAAATACTTATTAACATCTACTTAGTGAAATGAAGTATGGGAAATAGGATTGAAATATGAATATGTCTAATACCTGTATTTGCACTAAGAAGCATATAGCCTACCATAAAATATGCAATTAGTTGCTATAATAGGTTAAAAAAAATAAAAAATGGAATCTCGGATTTCCCATTTCACAAGATGAGTCCATGGGAAAGGATTCAGTAATAAGATTGTATTCAATATCATAAATGACTTATGTTATGACTTCATGCCTAGAGTTATGCATGATTGTTTATTACTAAATGTTTTTATTTAGAAATGATCAACTCAAGATTTGAACAGAATCGAGGAGAAAATATATTACCACCACAAAAAATTATATTAAATTATTCGGCATCTATGTAGAATTTTTTGTTACTCTCATCTCTTTTTAATGTCTCCTCTCTGACCTGAGAGGTGCAGAAGACATCAGACCCACTGCCCAAACAGTTAATTGGAGATAATGAGACATTAACTTCCTTTAAAGTATTTCATTTTCTGCAAGGGATTCTATTATAATCTGGCTTTTGGGAACATTCCACTTTCATTCCACAGGTGAAGTGACTTAGAAAAGTTACAGTATTCTCCAGTTTTCCAAAATGCATGCCTCTAATTCTGACTATATTTATATGTGAGTGTTTATCTAACCACACCTCTCCACAAACTAACTGCTTACATGCATGGGTTCGGGGAAAGGACTCTTTACTGGATGTATGGCTGGGATTATGGTCAGGATAGGAGAATAAATTGGCCTACCAGTTTAATAATCCTTGGAGGACATTTTAGCCCCAACTATTTGCAACTCTGTTTAGAAAGTAGGATAAGGAAATATTTTTTTCTTCCTTAGCCAAGTGTTCCATTTGGCAATTATCAAGGCCACAAAGCATTCACTCTCAATATCTTATTATTTTGAATTATGTAAGTTATGACAAAACATCTCATTTTGAAATGTCATCAGATCAATATTGAAGCCACTATAATTTTGAGGGTTGAAAAATGTTTCCTTTTAATATTGAGGAATTATGTAAGTTATGACAAAACATCTCATTTTGAAATGTCATCAGATCAATATTGAAGCCGCTATAATTTTGAGGGTTGAAAAATGTTTCCTTTTAATGTTGAAAGGGTTGAAAAATGTTTCCTTTTAATATTGAGACTACATTTGTCCTTTTCATCTATAGGCCATTTTTGTGTGCATGTCCTGGTTATTCTCAACCTGAAAAAGCAGGATGGACCCTTACCTACAATTTGATTAGGATGTCATGACTGATCATGCCACCCATGCACACCAAGGCTATAAAAAAAATGTTTATTGCTTACACAATTGAGGTTTCTGGGGCAAGCCGGGCAAGCCACTAAGGCAGGTCCAAAATGACCTGGAAAGAGAGAAAGAATGCCAGCTGAGTTTTTCATTATGCTTAGAGGGAAGGTTTAGTTGCAGGGGTCCCACACAAACACAGGGAATTTTGGTTTGGATTTTCCACCTGCACCAAAGGAGGGACAAACGAGAGTTAATTTTCAGATTCAGATGTGAAGCAGAGTGGAAGAGGGAGGGTGAGTCTTAAAATTTGTCACGAAACATCAATAAATGGAGTCAGGCCCCTTATTTACAGTCCTTTTTTCATTTAAAGAAACATGCCAGAAACACATTACCATGCCTGGCCACAAGGTAGTAAGACGGTACTCAGAGTGATGTGTTTCAGCAAGAAGAAGCATTTGGGTAATAATACATAAATTAGATCTACAGATCTATCTCCAGGTGCTTGGATAGACAGATTTCTCTTTGGCCAGAACTTCATCTGCAGGAAGATTTCAGGGATGCTCAACAAAGCACCACCTGTCCCTGTTAACAACCAGCTCTCTCTTTAACACACCACTTACCTTTCTGCTTTAACTATCTGAAAATGAAATCTAGGTAGGGGTTGGAGTTGGGGAGGGGAACAACCCATAAGGCTCAAATTGATTCCACACAAAAACTTATGAATCATCTTATCTCTTTCATCACAAAAGTCTTAGCTCCTGGAGCTCTTCATCATTAAATGGCTTCTCATGCCCATGTTTGGCAATACATCAATGGGATGCCACCTCTAAGGCCTCTGACTTTCCAAAATCACCACTGTATTCTCTTGAATTCAGTCTATAACTTGCAAAATTTCCTTTATATTTTTCTCTCTTTTTTTTTTT
>NW_007734051.1:78817-79762 GCF_000696425.1 Galeopterus variegatus | reverse complement strand
TATTTTTTTTTTTCCTTTTTGTCTTTTTTCGTGTCCGGCAACTGACCGCAACCCTCAGTGTTGCCCCCGTACCGGACCGGGACCGGCAACAGGATCACAACCCTCGGTGCTGCGCCCGCCCCTCGCTCAGCCAGTGAGCGGGAACCAGTCTGTATGTGGGATCCGAACCCTCAGCGGGAGCGCCGCTGCGCTCCCAAGCAGCGCACTGTAGTAGTGCGCCACCGGGCTGGCCCCAAAGCTCACATGTTTTAAAAGGATTTTTAAATGTTAATGTGCTTTACATGGGAATATAAATACTTCAAGTGTATAACTGATTTTAGTGTTGTGATTGGTATATGTGCAGGGTAAAATGTTGAACCTGAGGCTTTTAATCTCTCCTACATCTGAAACATAGTGTAAACATGTCTCACACCCACTAGAATAGAGCCTGGCTCTTGTACTGACACTGATGCAGATAAATACACAGCTCCCAACTGCTCTGCCTCAGAAGCCATCCAAGCAATTTTAAAATCAATTTGGTATTTGACAGGGAGCCATTGCATTTCCCATAGGAAAGCAATAACATGCGGAGGCCACTTAGTGTGAATAAAATTTTGACAGCAGCATTTTGCTGAAGTTGGAGCTTCTGCAGTTTTCTTTTGCTAAAAAGCCATTTAAAAAGGAGCATGATGATGGTCTAACCTAGAGGTTAAAGCAGCGGAAGCTATTGTCTCAACCTCAGCAGGAAGGCAGTTGGTGAATGGTTTCTTTCTTTAAGGTGATGATGAAATTAAATTCTTGTGAGAGATCTGAAATTATGATACAAAGGCAAAGCTTGATGCCAAATTTGCTGCCAAAGGTTTGGCATAACTATAATAACCACTGTCATTAAAATTAGCAAAGACAGGGGCCAGCCTGGTGGCGCACTGCTACAGTGCACCGCTTGGGAAGTGCGGCGGCGCTCCC
>NW_007734051.1:57265-77974 GCF_000696425.1 Galeopterus variegatus | reverse complement strand
TAAAAAATATAAAAGACAGAAAATGACAAATACAGGCAAGGATGAGGAGAATGAGAAACACTTACACATTGTTGGTGGGGTTTTAAATAAGTAAAAGTAATTATGAAAAACAGTATGTAGTTCTCAAACAACCACTGATCGTGGCACGTTCATCTTCTCAAACAACCACTGATCGTGGCACATTCATTGGGAAAGAATTGGCCATGCAAGAGCATTGAATGTTCCCATATTTTGTGTCCTCTTTAATTTCTTTTAACAGTTATTTGCAGTTCTCGTTGTAACGATCTTTCATGTCCTTGGTTAACTTTATTCTGGGATATTTTTGTGTGTGTATGTGATCTTTTTTTTAAATTTTAACTTCTCAATATACAATGTAGTTGATTTTCATGTCCCTTTACCTGTTCCACTCCCCGCCCTCCTCCCATCTACATGATATCTGCTCACTTGTCTCAACAAGTTCAAGGAACTGTTGTGATTGTGGTGACTTCTCCCCCCAGACTGTTTACTTGTTTGTATATTCATTTATTTATTTTTAGCTCCCACAAATAAGTGGGAACGTGTGGCATTTTTCTTTCTGTGCCTGACTAGTTTTACTTATATATTTTTTTCTAAGTCTATCCAGGTTGGTGCAAATGGTAGTATTTCATTATATTTTATAGCAGAGTAGTATTCCATTGTGTAGATATACCACATTTTCCATATCCACTCATCTGATGATGGACATTTGGGCTGGTTCCTACTCTTGGCTATTATAGATAGACCTGTAATAAACATGGGAGTACAGGTATCCCTTTGGCATGATGATTTCCATGATTGTGGTGACTTCTCCCCCCAGACTGTTTACTTGTTTGTATATTCATTTATTTATTTTTAGTTCCCACAAATAAGTGGGAACGTGTGGCATTTTTCTTTCTGTGCCTGACTAGTTTTACTTAATATATTTTTTTCTAAGTCTATCCAGGTTGGTGCAAATGGTAGTATTTCATTATATTTTATAGCCGAGTAGTATTCCATTGTGTAGATATACCACATTTTCCATATCCGCTCATCTGATGATGGACATTTGGGCTGGTTCCTACTCTTGGCTATTATAGATAGACCTGTAATAAACATGGGAGTACAGGTATCTCTTTGGCATGATGATTTCCATTCTTCTGGGTTTATTCCCAGCAGAGGGATAGCTGGGTCATATGGTAGATCTGTCTGTAATTGTTTGAGGAACTTACACACCATTTTCCATAAAGGCTGCACCATTTTGTCGTCCCACCACAGTGTATGAGAGTTCCTTTTTCTCCACAACCTCGTCAGCATTTATCAATCTCAGGCTTTTGGATGTTAGCCATCCTAACTGGAGTGAGATGGTATCTCAGTGTGGGTTTGATTTGCATTTCTCAGATGCTGAGTGATGTTGAGCATTTTTTCATGTGTCTGTTGGCCATTCATATATCTTCCTTTGAGACATGCCTATTCAGCTGCTTTGCCCATTTTTTAATTGGGTTACTTGTTTCATACTGTTAAGTTGTTAGAGTTCCTTGTATATTCTGGATATTAAAACTTTGTCAGATGTATATTTTGAAAATATTTTCTCCCACCCTGTTGGTTGTTTTTTCACTCTGTTAATTGTTTCTTTTGCTGTGCAGAAGATTTTTAGTTGGATATAATCCCATTTGGTTATTATACCTTTGGTTGCCTGTGCTTTTGGGGTCATATTCATGAAGTCTGTACTCAATCCTATTTCCTCAAGTGTTTCCCCTATGTTTTCTTTAAGGAGTTTTATTGTTTCAGGATGTATATGTAATTCTTTAACCCATTCTGAGTTGATTTTGGTATATGGTGAGAGGTACGGGTCTAGTTTCATTCTCCTACATATGAATATCCAGTTTTCCCAGCACCATTTACTGAAGATGCAGTCTCCTCCCCAGTGTGTAGACTTGGTGCCTTTGTCAAAGACCAGATGGCTGTAGGTGTATGGATTGATTTCTGGATTCTCTATTCTATTCTATCAATCCATGGGTCTATTTTTATGCTAATATCATCCTGTTTTTGGTTATTATAGCTTTGTAGTATAGTTTAAAGTTAGGTAGTGTTATGCCTCCAGCTTTATCTTTTTTTATTTTTTTGCTCAGGATTGCTTTGGCTATGCATGGTCTTTTGTTGTTCCATATAAATGTCTGCATAGTTTTTTCCACTTCTGATAAAAATGTCATTGGAATTTTGATGGGGATTATTACATTGAGTCTGTAGATCACTTTGGGTAATATGGACATTTTCACAGTGTTAATTGATATCTTTGCATTTCTTGAGTCATCTGTAATATCTTTCAACAGCAGTTTGAAGATCCCTTCATAGACATTTTTCAGATGCTTGGTTAACTTTATTCTTAAGTACTTTACTTTTCTGGTGACTATTGTAAATTGGCTAAATTTCTTGATTTCTATTTCTGCATGTTCACTGATCATGTATAGAAATGCTTCTGATTTTTGTGTCTTGATTTTGTATCCTGCAACTTTGCTGAAATCATTTATCAACTCTAAGAGTTTTTTTGTAAAGGTTTTAGGCTGTTCAATATATATATAGGATCATATCATCAGCAAACAGGGACAATTTGAGTTCATCTTTTCCAATCTGGATGCCCTTTATTTCCTTCTCTTCTCCAATTGCTCTGTCTAATACTTCCAACACTATGTTGAATAGGAGTGGTGAGAGCAGGCATCCTTGTCTAGTTCCTGTTCTTAATAGGATGATACTGTTAGTGGGCTTATCATATATGGCTTTAATTGTCTAACTTGTAGAGAGTCTTCATCATGAACAAATGTTGAATTTTGTCAAATGCTTTTTCAGCAGCTATAAAGATGATAGTATGATTTTTGTCTCTGTTTTTATTGATGTGATGTATAACATTTATTGATTTGCATATGTTGAATCAACCTTGCATCCCTGAGATGAATCCCACTTGATTGTGGTGTGTAATTTAGTGTGCATGTTTCTGTATTCTGTTAGCTAATATTTTATTGAGGATTTTTTCATCTATATTCATCAAGGATATTGGCCAGTAGATTTCTATTTTTGATGTGTCTTTGTTTGGTTTTGGTATCAGAGTGATATTTGCCTCATAGAATGAGTTTGGAATAGTGGCCTCTGTTTAAATCTTTTGGAATAATTTCTAGAGAATTTGTATCCTATTGGCTTGGTAGAACTCTGCAGTGAACCCATCCAGTCCTCGGCTTTTCTTTGTTGGGAGCCTTCTGATAACAGCATCAATCTCTTTTATTGTTATTTGTCTGTTCGGATTTTCTATATCTTCCTGGCTCAGTTTTGGTAGTTTGCATGTGTCCAGAAATTTATCCATTTCCTCCAGATTTTCAAATTTGTTGGCAGATAATTGTTTATTGTACTCTCTAATGATTCCTTGTATTTCTGAGGTATCATTTGTAATGTTACCTTTTTCATTTCTAATTTTTATTATTTGGGTCTTCTCTCTTCTTAGCATTGCTAAAGGTTTGTCAATTTTATTTATCTTTACAAAAAATAACTTCTTGTTTCATTTATCTTTTGTATAATTTTTCAGATTTCTACTTCATTTAGTTCTACTGTGATTTTAATTATTTCTTTCCATCTACTAGCTTTAGGTTTGGATTGTTCTTGTTTTTCTAGTTCTTTAAGGTGAAGTGTTAGGTTGTTTACTTGCTATCTTTCCATTCTTCTGTAGTAAGCACTTAATGCAATAAATATCCCCCTTAGTACTGCTTTTGCTGTATCCCACTGGTTTTAGTATAATGTGCCAGTATATTCATTAGTTTCAAGAAATGTTTTAATTTCCTGTTTAATTTATTCTTGGACCCATATGTCATTAAGTAGAATGCTGTTTAATTTCCATGTGTTTGTATAATTTCCAGAGTTTCATGTGTTATTTTTTTCTAATTTTAATCCACTGTGATCTGAAAAAGTACATGGAATAATTCCAATTTTTTTGAATTTGTTGAGACTTGATTTTTGACCTAACATGTGTTCTATCCTGTAGAATATTCCATGAACTGATGAGAAGAATGAATATTCTGAGACTATTGGAAGGAATGTTCTGTAGATATCTGCCAAATCCAATTCGTCTAGTGTTAGATCTTCTGTTTCTCCACTGACTTTTTGCCTAGATGATCTTCCCAACATTGAAAGTGGGGTGTTCAGGTCCCCCACTATTATGATGTTAGTGTCTATCTCATTCTATGGTGTAATAGTGTTTGCTTTATAAATCTGGCTGCTCTGACACTGGGTGCAGGTATATCTATGATTGTTATGTCTTCTTGATGGATAGATATTTTTATCATTATATAGTGGCCTTCTTTATTTCTTTTTATAGTTTTTGCTTCAAAGTCTATTTTATCTGATTTGAGAATAGCTACTCCAACTTGTTTTTCATTTCTATTTGCATGGTATATCTTTTCCACCCTTTCAATCTCAGTCTATGTGTGTTTTTAGGTGAGTTTCTTGAAGGCAGCATATTGTTGGGTCAATCTTTTTAATCCAGTCAGTCAGCCTGTGTGTTTTGATTGGGGAATTTAATCCTTTCACACTTAGAGTTATTATTGAAAGGTGTTGATTTATTCCTAGCATTTTATTGATTTTTGTTTAGATGTCTTAAGTATCTTTTATTCCTTTCTTTCTGATTTTCTGTTTATCTTCTGTGTTTGTTTCTTGGGGTGGTAGAAAAACTATTTTTTCTCTTTATTGCTAGGTTTTTGTTTTACTAGTAGTTTTTGCTCTTTCTTGAGTATTCATGACAGGCATGGTTGTTTTTCGGGTACCAAACCCAGTACTCCCTTGAGAATTTCTTGTTAAGGCTCATCATGTGTGCTTCTGTGGAAGTACTGGCCCTTGGAGCTACCCACTCTGCCATTTTCACTTGCACCACTCACTTGTTTGCTGGTTAGTGACAACCATAATCAGTTAAATTTGGATGGCATTAAAAATAAAAAAAAAAAAAGATGTTTGCTAATCAAGGAAGTTTATCTATGAAAAAAGGAAGTTAATCAAGGAAGTTCATCTATGAAAAAAGAAAAAAAAAAAAACTGACTCCACCAAATCATCACGGAGAGAAAAAACAAGTAGCTCCAAGAATCTCAAATGTCAAAAAATTTAGAATTCCAGTGCAACATTTTCACATACAAGTGTGCCTGTTCAATATTTGCAACCTAAAAATTGAGGATCTTTCTGACCTATAACCCTGGAATTGGTATGGTAGTGTTGGATGATTGATTCTCAGAGCCATAACATGGAATATAAGAGGGTAAATTGTCTAAAAAAAAGGATGTCACTCAGAAATAAGAATGAAAAGTTCACTACAACATAGAGGGAGGATAGAAAAGGATGTACACAATACGTACACAATAACGTATTATTCTAGTGAGTAGAGCTGCGAATCCATTTCTATTGAATTTTAGAATCCTGTTTGGGAACCCAGGAATTGAAGTCTATTGCCCAATTAGACTCTGAAGGCAACACTGGTCTTGAGATTTAGTTAGCACCTCAAAGATCATCACAATCTTATGACAATGAAAGGCAGATTTGCAGCATCACCTTATTAAGCCCTAAAGACATAATTTCTTTTTAGAATGTGATGAAGGCACCAAGAACATACACTGGGAAAAAGACTGCCTCTTGCATAAATGGTGCAGGACAAACTGTACATCCATATGTAGAAGAATGTGACTAGATCTGTAACTCTCACTGTATGCCAAAATCAACTCAAAATTGATTAAAGACTTAAACATATGTCCTGAAACTATGAAACTCCTAAAGAAAACATAAGAGAAACACTCCAGGAAGTAGGACTGGGCAAAGACTTTATGAATAAGACCCCCAAACACAGGAAACAAAAGGAACATAAACAAATGGGACTATATTAAATTAAAAAGCTTCTGCACAGCAAAAGAAACAATTAACAGAGCAAAAAGACAACCTACAGAGTGGGAGAAAATATTTGCAAACTATGTATCTGACAAAAGATTAATGTTCAGAATATAAAAGGAACTCAAACAACTTAACAGTAAAAATAAGTAAGTAACCCAATTAAAAAATGGGCAAAAGGTCTAAATAGGCATTCCTCAAAGGAAGATATACAAATGGCAAAAAGACACATGAAAAGTGGATCCATCAGCATCAGGGAAATGAAAACTAAAACCACATTGAGATATCATCTCATTCCTGTTACACAGGCTATGATCAATAAGATAGAGAATAACAAATTCTGGTGAGGATACAGAAAAACTGCAACCCTCCTATACCATTAGTAGGACTGTAAATTGGTGCAACAATTATGGAAGAAGGTATGGAGTTTTCTCAAGCAACTACAAATAGAACTGCCATACAATCCAGCAATCCCACTGCTGGGTACATACCCAAAGTAATAGAACTCATCATGTGAAAAGGATACCTGTACTCCCATGTTTATTGTAGCTCTATTGACAATAGCTATGAGTTGGAACCAAATGTATTGTCCATCATTAAATGACTGGATAAGGAAAATGTGGTCTATTTACACAAAGGAATACTATTCAGCTATAAAAAAATAAAGAGAAATACTGCCATTCACAGCAACATGGATGAACTTAGAGAAAGTTGTGTTAAGTGGAAACCAGGTACACAAAATATCACATGTCCTCACTTACAAATGCGAGTTAAAAAATATGTAAACAAACAAATAAAAAAAGAATGAAAGATAAAATAATCACCATAATACATTGAACTTTCAAAACAAGAGAAGAGAACTGTGGTTACCAGAGGTAGGAATTGGTAAAGGGACATGAAAATTGATTACACTGCATAATGTTGAATATACTATTTATGCTGATTTGTACATCACATAATCCACACAGGTATTGATACTCAATGCTGTAAAGCATAGACATGTATAATCAACTATGTTCCAATAAAAAAATAAACAAATAAATACAATTTAAAAATATAAAAGTTCACTGAAATTTCGAAAGAAATTGCATTGAATCTGTAGATCACTTTGCGTAGAGGTGTCATCTTAATGATTATGAGTCTTCCAATCCAAGAACATGTGATGTCTTCTTATTTATTTAAGTCTTCTTTAATCTCTTTCAGCAATGTGTTATAGTTTTAGTGTACAAATCTTTCACCTCCTTGGTTAAGTGTGTTTTTTAAATTATTTTATTTTTTGAATAATATTGAAATTGATATTGTTTTGTTTTTCTTTTTAGATGATTTATTGCAAATGCATTGAAATAGAACTGATTTTTGTGTGTTGGTCTTGTATCCTGCTCCTTTGCTAAACTATTTTTAGCAAAATAGTTGGGTTGTGGATTCTTTAGGATTATATATATGAATAAGATCATGTCACCTGCAAATAGTATCCCGCAGACATGTGAACACAGGTGGACACAATTCTTTGATAGTAATGTTTTCTCTGTTCCCTACAGAACAGGGACCAGAGTCCCACACTGGGCATATGGGCTGCTTCCCTCAGTACCACTGCAAAGCTAGGGAAGGTATTGGACAAGGAAAAGTAAAAACACCACAAGTTCTCCTAACTTTCTAAAAATTACCTTTAAAAAATTCAATGCAAACTTGTTTGCTGTTATTTTCCATAATTCTGCCAAAGTTGATGCCGAAAGTATTTGCTCAAAGTTTTGATGCTTCTGTGGAAGTACTGGCCCTTGGAGCTACCCACTCTGCCATTTTCACTTGCACCACTCACTTGTTTGCTGGTTAGTGACAACCATAATCAGTTAAATTTGGATGGCATTAAAAATAAAAAAAAAAAAAGATGTTTGCTAATCAAGGAAGTTTATCTATGAAAAAAGGAAGTTAATCAAGGAAGTTCATCTATGAAAAAAAAAAAAAAAAAAAAAACTGACTCCACCAAATCATCACGGAGAGAAAAAACAAGTAGCTCCAAGAATCTCAAATGTCAAAAAATTTAGAATTCCAGTGCAACATTTTCACATACAAGTGTGCCTGTTCAATATTTGCAACCTAAAAATTGAGGATCTTTCTGACCTATAACCCTGGAATTGGTATGGTAGTGTTGGATGATTGATTCTCAGAGCCATAACATGGAATATAAGAGGGTAAATTGTCTAAAAAAAAGGATGTCACTCAGAAATAAGAATGAAAAGTTCACTACAACATAGAGGGAGGATAGAAAAGGATGTACACAATATGTACACAATAACGTATTATTCTAGTGAGTAGAGCTGCGAATCCATTTCTATTGAATTTTAGAATCCTGTTTGGGAACCCAGGAATTGAAGTCTATTGCCCAATTAGACTCTGAAGGCAACACTGGTCTTGAGATTTAGTTAGCACCTCAAAGATCATCACAATCTTATGACAATGAAAGGCAGATTTGCAGCATTACCTTATTAAGCCCTAAAGACATAATTTCTTTTTAGAATGTGATGTACATGTTGCTGAACCAGAACAGTGGACTATTGTCCATACAATCCTGAAAAAATTATTTTATTTAAATTTTACTTTCTAAAGTTTGTTTTAAAAGCATGCATGCTAATATAAAATGTTTTTGTTTTCAAATATAAATCTAAATTGCTAGTGTACGATAAAAAATATATTGAACAGAAAATATAGTTTTAGAAAATGGCTGAGGAAGAGGAAAATGAATCAAGAATACTGTGCCATCCTTTACTCTTAATTTCTATTCAGAATATCTAGAATTATTGTTTGAAAGTTGTTGAATTATTTATTCTATTCTCATACTACTCATTTACTATTCCAGTATTTTCTTCATTATAACATTATTTTGGAGATGTTACTATTTCTGCACATGGACCCTAGTATATGTATTTTTCTTCATTTTTAGCACATTTTTGTTTAACTATCCTTACTATAATTCCAACTGAAATTGTTTTTCTTTGTCATACAGAATAAATCACAAATTTCAGTTTTTATATGTATAAGCTACAGATTTATTATGGGGAAGAAAATACATTAGCTTTATTATATTTGCTTCAATATTTCATGTGAATGCCTTTCCACTCTATATATTCCTAATCATATATCTCAAAAAGAAACTGGAGAGAAAGTGATATTATATTTAGTTTTATTCTGAGTATATATGTGCTTTACTTCACTCTTTCTGTTTAGAACTATAACCATCCAGATATATCCCCAAAGATGATTACTGTAAATTGATATCATCAGTATCATTTACTTAAGAACCAAAATGTACCAGATATAATTTGTAGATCTAGTAAACACTAAATTGACTATTTCATATAGAGCAAATTGTGGTTTTGATTTATATTTACTTTACTCATTTCATAGATAATTTTTACCTACTTCAAATAATTAAGATATAAGTACTTAGGTATAATCAATTTATCTAACAATTTTTAATCAATTGAAACAAATGCAAATTTAATAGTAAGCTAACTAATCTTCTGTGCATCAGGAAAAACAAATGCCACAAATCTCACATGTGCTTTTGCAAAAGAGAGGTATAGAGTAGGATATTAATTATCCTTGTGTTAACAAGGTGACAAAGTGAAATTTTGTGAGAAAAAAATTAATTCTCTCTTGATCAAATTTTAATTTGACTGTCTCAGGATGGAAGGGTTTTATAGAGATCAGTTTTTATTCATTTTGTTATTGCACTTTTTAATTCTTCCTAAAGATGAAGCAGCAATGTAACTGTTTTGTCAAATGAGAAGAAATTGATCTCAGCTGGGTTATGTAAATTGATCCATTAAAGTAATATACATTTAAAATAATAATCTTGACAAATTCAGCTCCTTTTGTAATTACAAATTGAATACGCTAATTACCCTGATTTGAGCATCACATATTGCACACAGGTATTAATGTTCAATGCCATACACCACAGATATGTGCAATCCAGTATGTCTCAATTTAAAAAGAAGTCAACTAGCAAACTGTTAAAAAACAAAAGATATCTTAGATATGAACGGGGACTTTGCATATCTTGGAAACAGATCTAAACTTGTGAGAGATTTCAGGTTTATTAGAAGAACTAATTCTGGACAGGAATTGTCTGTGAAAGATTTTTCCTTGTTGAGCTTTTTTTTTTTTCCTCTCACCCATCCTGACCTTGCCAGGTCATTTCCTGACCCTTCTTTATCTCTAGTTGGAAAATAACACTCCAGGTTGGAAGTAGATGAAGCAAGTGCAAATGAGCTGCTGTCTCCTGAGAATCTCTTTTCCTTAATCCTCTTCACAACACATTCCCCTTCACTACAAGGTAAATGGGGGTTAAGGAAAGGAAACTCTCAAAGAAGTTCCCAAAGGAGAAGAACAAAAATGTTTCCAGAGGGGCAATGATGCCTAATTGCTAAAGGATGCACAGGATACTGTCAGAATCCAAGACCACCAGGTATTCGCCTCCTGAAGGTACAGCAACAAGCTATCTAATCTCAGAAGTTTAGCCTTTGTATCTGATGCTGATTAAGGAGTATACGATGTGAGGAAATGGAAAAGAGACAAAAGAAAATAGCTACTACATGAGATGGTCAATAAACAAAACAGGACCAAAGAAGTAGGAAAAGAATCTAAGAATTTATCATAAACATATATTAAATGTCCTCAGAGAGTTGTATTCTCAGAAGACAATATGGGAAACATTAACAGGGGTCAAGAAACCTTTAAAAAGAACTAACTGGAAATGATATAAGATGACAGACTAAATGCGAAACTGGGGAGTAGAAAACATCAAGAAATATGATAAAACATAAGGACATCTATGGCAATGAAAAAATTCAAAAGACTGAGAGAGAAAAATCAATATACAAAGGAGTCAGTCAGATGAACAACAGACTTTCAACTGGATGTGAGGAGACAGTGAAGTCTATTTTCAAAGTATTGAAAAATATGATTTTTTTTCTATACTTTTATAGCCACTGTCATGATACTTAAAGGAAAAAACACAGTAAATAAAGTTCACCTACACATACAAAGCTTTAGAAGGTTTATAACAAGACCATCTGAAAACAACTTTTGGTGAAGCAGTTCAATAAAAACAAGTGGAACTGTCAAAAATGTACTTAGGTATATGGAAGTAAAGGATAATTAAATCATCTTGTAAGTTTAGTTGCTTCATTTAAAAAAAAAATAAGGGCCACAAAAGTGAAACAATATTAACATCACTACTAAAGGGTGGAGGGACAGAGAAAGATCAAAGTGTGCTACGGTACCTGCTTCTATCGAGATATCTGACTGTCTGCAGGGAAATTGAGATGCAAAAGTGGAAAACTGCGGTAACAAATATGAGCTGCACTTCCAAGACCAACTTCAGCTACAGGAATAGCAGAGGGAGAGTGGTATTTAAAATAAAAAGGGATGGAGAGAGCGCATGAGTGTCAATTGAGCCCCAAGACCAACTGCTGTAATGGGGATTGTAGTTTTCTCAATAACCTCCTTTTTCTGAGTTTTCCCTCAGAAAGTAAGTCCCACTGGAACCCTGGAGGAGCTGCTCCCTGAATGTCTGTGGAGAGTAGATCCATATTATAGCAAAGGGTAAATTGTGGCAGCTAGGGTTTCTCTGGATGAAATTGCCAGTCAGCTGTGACGAGTGCAGTTGGCTGACAGCCTGCAGTTTAAGAGAATTGATACCTGTTTTAGCATTTGAGCTTCAGTCGTCTTCTTCCTGGTCCACCTCAGCTACTAACTGACCATGATTCATACCCTCACTGTTGAGAGATCTAAGCCCCTGGTAACCAGACCCTTGTTAGATTGGGATTGCTGAATGTGTCTAATCACAGTCACAATCGGGAAGGGGGCAATATAGATATCTAAGTGGTTAATCTATGTTCCAGACATATTCTTCACTGCTGTCATATGCAAGAGCAGCCCTGGCTTCTCCTGCTGATCAGTGTCAATTACCCCTTCTGAGATGTTAACATTCTAAAGTGCTCAGTAAGCACCTGATGCTTATATTTTAACAGGAATCTTGCTACATCCCATGGCAAGAATGTGCCTTTTCGGAAGACCAGGAATTCTCTGCCCACAGAGCCCAAAACTGTATGGACAAAAAACACAAAATTCTTTAGTGGGTCATTGGAAGTGATTATAAGGGGGAATCATTCCAGTTTCCATCCCTTGGTTTCTGGGATATGTATTCTTCCTATTGTGAATAAGCATCCAATAGTAGTCTCTGAATCGGTATATAAAAAGCATTCTAGAGAACGTCATCCCATTCTTGCAGAGTGTCACCTCTGAGCTGGCACTATAGCTTTGTCTCTGAAAGCCACTGCAATGCTCTATAAACCTGGCAGCTTTTGGAAGCTATTTTGTGTAATATGTGACACATTCAGTGAATTTTAGAGTTATAGATCCACCTCACAATTTCATTTACTCTGAAGCATGTTTCCTGTTTTGTATCACATTTGTGTTACATTTTCTCAATAGAAAGTTTTCAAATAATAATACATAAAAATGTGGAATAAAACAAAATATATATATCCAAGTGCCCATGGAAGATGATTTATAAAAATGAATTATTTGTCCAAAAAAAGATCCTCAAATAGTCCCCCAAACTGGAAATGGCCACTACATTATCTTATATCAATGGAATAAAAATTGAAACCAAAATGTACTTTTAGAAGTAACAGGTAATTTTATTTTGAAATGTAAAATTTATATGTGAAACAAACAAAACAAAACAAAAGAGAAAAACTTTAAGTCTATGGAAAAATACAAACTGAGTAACAAGATTTCGAAAGAAAAATAATAAAAACAGTTCATATTAGTATCAATAAGATACAGCAATGCTCAGAAATATGTAGGTTGGAGCACTTAATTTATTGTACATGTACACACATTAGTAGTTTTAAACACTTTTATGAAAATACATAAATCATGCATCTGAGGCAGGAAAACATTTAAGAAAGCTGTCAGAAAGCAGAAGTAAAGAAGATGAAAAAATCATTAATAAGATAGAAAGAAAAACAGTAAACTATATATGTAAAAGAAAAAGCTTGTTGCTAGTGGAATATTAGTAAAAAAGATATATCTCTTGATAGCCTAATCTGAAGACATAAGAGGAAAATTGAAACACACAAAATAAACATTAGCAAGGGAGAAATAACCATCAAAATGCATAAAACTTCTAAAAAATAACAAGTTTCAATTTTGCATATTTATGAAAATGCATATAAAAACCTGTCTTAAATATAGCTTAGTAAAACTGATCTCAGATGAACTAGAAAATTCTAAATAGATCCGTTTCTTTTCATAGAATAAAGTTTTCTCTAACATGTCTCGAAATATCAAGCTCAGGCAGTTCCACAGGAATATTTTTCCAAAACTTTGAAAACAAACAGATAATTTCAAAATTATCCAAATTATTTTATAATATAAAAATTTTTCTAAAAAATCATTTAATTAAGTAAATATAACATAAATACCAAACCATTTAAAGCTTAGAGCAAAAAGTAGACTCCAACCAACACACTTACCGACATTAAGGAAACATCAAACATACTTAACCTATAAATCTCGTTACAGAAATCCTAAGAAATTACTAGCAAACAGAAACCACTGTCATGATCAAATAATAATACACTATATCCAAATAGAATTAACTATAAGAATGGACATGTATTACAAAAATTGGAAAAATATTATAATTCATTATTTCAATGTTTTTAGGGAGAAGCATATTTCCATATATGATGAAAACAACAAATAATACTAAATAGACAGATATGTTTTTAACAAGTTTTTATGAATATGAATATATATAAATATCACTAACTCACCATCTTTTCTGGTAACATATAATTACCAAAAAGAAATCCAGTACTGACATCTTTTTAGAGTTTCCCAAAGGATGCCTGAGGAAAGCTCATAACCAAGTGTGTGGATCTGGAAGAACCATTTACAACCACTTGTTTTGGCTCTCACGCTCACAGTCTAACATTTTGTCTGGGGCTCCTGGGGTGGGGGAAAGAAGGAATTGTACTCGAGCAGCAACCTGGTAAGTGCCCCGAGGCTTCCGCAGAAATCCAGCACCAGTTACTGGCTGGGAGAGTCATGCCTGCCCCACCATCACCAGGGCTTTGTTTGCCAGCACACCTGACACAAATCTTTAACTGTGAGCCAAAATCTAGAAGTTATTGATAAATCTGTGACCTTAAAACAAAGTAAAATAAAACAAGTCTGCAAGACCAGCCACCCACAAAGTCAATGTCAAAAGTCAAAAGACTCATGACAAAATGGGCAAAATATTTGTGATTCATATCACAGCAATAGTATATTTAGCATATATATTATGCATGTGATATACATAGCATACAAAGATTGACCTTCCTAATTTATAAAATGCTCCTAAACATTGAGAAGTAAAAGGTCTATGCAAAAATGACAAATGTAGAAATGTAGTTTATTTATAAAAATATATATTTAATTCAGAAAATTAAGGACTGTCTTGCTTTAGGTCAAAGTTCTCAGAATGAATGCCAATCAAAGCAAACCACTTGACTGGAAGTATCTGTTTCTAGGAAAATACAGCATTTGGAAAAATGTAAGCAGTAAGAAGCCATTAAGCAAAATATGTTTGTAAAGGCAACAGATACAACAAAGAAAAACAATGCAGCAATTTCCCATTTCATCAGTAAAGAATGAGTCTGCCAATATGGAACTTACATTTTCAAAGAAAACTAGTCGAACAGAAAGTCACTACTAGAAGAACCAGTTTGTTTTAAACTCCATAACCTGCCTTTTCTGATGTATTTAAACTGGACCCACTTCGCAAGTAGTTGATAATAAGTATAGTAAAGGCTTTGGAAATGCTATATATATATATATAAATAATATAAATAAATAATAATATATATATATAATGCTATATATATATATAAATAATATAAATAATGCTATATATATATAAATAATATAAATAAATAATAGTATAATATATATAAATAATAATTTATACTTTATTGTAAATTATAACGGTTATAACTTTGAATATTATCTACAATGAAAATAGATGAGGACAATCTGCTGGGTCTTCTTTCTCATGCCGATTTTGTATGGCCCAAATGAGCATTTTCTCTTAGAATTTTACATCACGATGATTAACAGAAAGGAGATTGCCTCAGGTACTGTCTGGCACAAATTTTACTTATATAACAAATTTTATAATTTATTTTTTTTATTTATATTTTTTCTGCACTCTGCAATGATAGAAACAAAATAAACAGGATTGAATACGGAAGAAATTTTTGATTTCTTTATAAACGTTATTTTGAAAGGAGTCACTACATTGCCTTATATAAAGAAGATATTCCCTCTCTACAAAAAGTATGAATAATTTCAGGGAGGAATGGATCTGAAAGCAAATATTATTATTTTTCCCAACATTGATTAGTTAGCCTGTTGTCTATTTGGTAATCTGTATTTTCACAATGGAATAAGGAGCTCTGGGTTCTACAAATACATGTAGGGGTAAGTGTAAGATAAAGTATGATTCCTAGATTGTGCTAGCAGTATTCAAAGCTAACAAGTTTCTTTTTTTCCAGAATGGTTTTGGGAAGTGGTTGACAAAACCAATTGAAGTACTGGGTCTTCTAGTGTCCTTGCTGCCTAATATAATATTAGACACTTCATCAGGAAGAATAAAATCCCATGAACCATTTTCAGTTTCACTGACTTCCACATTTTTGACAGAGCCTCCCTTGATCTTGATGGTCTCATTTTTTTCTTTATAATTTGAAAACATTAAATTGAGAGCTACAAATTTTGATTATGTATCTCCCTCAATTTTGACTGGCAGCTTATGCAGTGATCAATCATTTCTCTCATCTGTGCAGAGTCTAACTTTTCAGCTTTGTTCAGTAAAGTAATTTAAAATTTCTTTTGAACTTTGAGGTGAAGCCCATAGACAAGTATGGCCCTTAAAACCTGAAAAGCCTTTCCAATGACTTCAATCCCCAAATGGCATTCAAATATGTTAGTGATTCTCCCAAGTTACTTACCTAGATTTTCACCATTGCTCAGTTTACAAATGTGTATTTTTATATAGTCTGAATCACTAATGCAGGATGTAAAACTGCCTCTATCAAGTTCCTTGAGGCTACCTGTACAAATTATTCTTTTTCAGGCCATATGTTTATCTATGCAGTTAGCCTGTGTGTGCACTTTATGGAGCTTTGTCTGCTGGTAAGACAACCCTGAATCACTGGTTGAAATCCTGCCAATCAAGTTTATAACAGTAATGAGCATGAAGAACATGGAAAGAACCATAGACAGCCTGTTGCTATTGGAGAGGAATCTTCTTCTGTTGCTTATAACTGATTATCTGAAACTGGATAATTTATAAAGGAATGAAAATTATTTCTTACAGTTTCAGAGGCTGGGAAGTCCAAGGTGAGGGGAGCACATCTGATGAGGGCCTTCTTGGTGGTGACAGCAACACAGGGTATAACATGGTGAAATGGGCTGAGAGAGAGAGCTAACCTTCCCACTTTCTCTCCTTTTAAAGCCATCAGAACCACACCCATTACTCCATGAATGGATCAATCTATTCATGAGGGCACAGTCCTCACAATCTAATCACCTCTTAAAGGCCTCACCTTTCAAATGCTGTAATTGGATTTCTATCCTCTTAATGTTGTTACAATGGAGACCAAATTTCAATGAGTTTGGGGGGACATTCAATACACAGCAATGACCATCTGTGCAACTGTTGGCTGAAACATACATCGCTCTTCTAGATTCTGTTGTGTATTCACATCTACACTGAAGCTAGAATTTGGGCTCCTGTTTCTCAAGAGTCTTTATGTGCAAGGATTATTCTGGAGTAGAGTCTCATGACCCACCACACTGAAAGGTGGGAGTGGAGGGCTTTGCGTACAGGCTTGGGCCTTAGCTCAGTTTATGATTCCTCTGAAATGTCTACGTTTCAAGTTTTACTTAAAAATGGATATGCTACTTAGCTTCATTTAATCTTTCTGCAATGTATTCCTAGATCAAAATATCACATTGTACTCTATAAATGTACAAATTATTACTTGTCAATTAAAGAATCAATGTATAAAAAAGAAAAAAATTAAAAGAAAGAAATATAGAGGGAGAGATTATAACTAGTAGATGGCTAAAAAGTACCTCAGTTTATTATTTTCTATGAATTTTTAACATTTCTTGATTGTGATCCTGTTTTTCTTTAACCCAGAATCTTTTTCTTTATCTCTATGCTGAGTCAATCTAAGCAGAGTTTTAGATCCATGGCTTCCACCTATTTGGAGGTGGGTAGATGTATCTAAATGGAGTATGCCAAGCAGTACAAACAACAGTTTTGTTTTTCTATTATTATCCAAGCTATTATATTTTTGTCAGCATTTATGTATTAGTCCATTTCTGTTACTTATAATACACTACCTTGAACTGGGTGATTTGTAAGAAAACAAAATTTATTGCTTAGGTTTTGAGGCTGGGAAGTCCAAAGTTCAGAGAACACATTTGGTGAAGGTCTTCCTTGGCGGTGACTTAAGTGACACAGGGTATCATGTTGTGAGATGGTGGATGGAGAGAGAGAGAGAGAGAGAGAGAGAGATTCACACATGCTCTCCTTTTAAAGTGCTCAGAAGCACACCCATGACCACCATTATTAATACATTTATAGGATATGGTCCTCAGAAACTGATCACCTCTTCAAGGCCCCACCTTTCAATTACCATATTAGGATTTCTCACCTTCTTAATAGTCACACTGGGGATCAAGCTTCTAATACATAAAACTTAGTGGAAACAATTCAATCCATATTGAATCCATAATCAGAATAACTCAACAGTATAAATAACAATTGGTTTATTTATTCTACAGAGTGACCAGAAGATGATTCACCCTAATGTCTGAGGTATAAAAATATCTTTGTTGCATATCCTATATGTATCATTCCTCCTCCTGAATCTACCTATTGTCTGAACACTGTGTGCAGAAACCCTCTTTCAAAAAGATAATTAACCAGAATCCAAGTGGAACTGTTTGCAGTAGAGGTCAAATATCTGCTGTTATCATTACATACAATTTACATGTGATCTTATGAATCATTTAAGCTTTTTCAAAACATTTCTATGTTATTATTTTCTGTTCTAGTTAAATTACTGACCATGAACAGGAGATATTAACATATACTTTTAGTTATCTTTGATACATTTTATTTTATTTCATTTTTATTTTATTTTTTATTGATTATGAATAATCCTGGGGTACAAAGCCACTTGTGCCCAAGATGTGATGGCCACATTCATACTGCATTCCACAAACTGAGATTATATTCCGTGCCCCCACCTAATTAATATCAAACCTCCCTCCCCCTCCCCCTATCTCCCACTCCACTTTGTATCCCTAAGTACACCCTCTCCCTCTGCAAGTCCAATGCACCACTGTGGTCTTTCCTTTCATCCTTCTTTCTCTCTTAGCTCCCACTTATGAGTGAAGACATGTGGTATTTTTCCCTCTGTGCTTTGCTTATTTGACTCAACATAAATTTTTCCGAGCTCATCCAGTTGTTGTGAATGGCAGAATTTCATTCTTTTTTATGGTAGAGTAGTATTCCATAGTATATATATACCACAATTTCCTTATTCAGTCATCCATTGACGGACATTTAGGTTGGTTCCATATCTTGGTGATTGTAAACAGAGCTGTGATGAATGATGATTTCCATTCCTTCTTATTTAATTTTATTTATTTTAATTTTTTATTGAAGCATCACTGATTGTACATATCTGTGGGTACTGCATTGATTATCAATACATAATTTTTTGAATTATGAACTTGAGTATTAAAATATGGTCAAGTTAATGACAGATTGCCCTCGGTTTTATGTTCTCAGAATCACCAGGACTTGAACATTTATATTTACTGGTATTTAACTATTATATTTATTTTGATTAAAGAGAAATAATTGTAGTAAATTTTAAGCATACCTCAAATATTCACGTACTTTTAAATTTATTTCTCCATAAATATGTTTAATAACATAGGTTTTGGGGGGAAAAAAGAATGTAGCTTGCATAAACATATTAATAGAGAAATAGCGTTCAAAGAAAGACATGAATAAGATGAAATAGTTGACCTCTCACAGGTCACAGTCACACACATAGTAAAATTGCAATAAAATATTTTTAAAATGTCCTTAGAAAGGAAGTTTATACACCAGTAAATCATGAGCTGAAGATCACTTGTAGAAACTATATTCAGTGGTGTGACATGAATATATCAGGACAATACAGAACAGATAATAGAAGGACAGATAAAGCAAAGACATTATGTCCTATATTTAACAACAACAACAAAAAAACCGCCCACTTATTTCTAAGATACCGCATTCCTGCTGGGTTTACTTCAGGTTTGAAACAAAATTAACCACATGATTATCTTCCTTGTCTACGTTTCCTCAATTCCCACTCACCAATTTTTTGGATTTTTATTATTATAAAAAAAAATCATGAGACTTTTGCTTCTCATCAAAACAGAGTTTCAGAGGCAGGATTTAGTTTCCTACCAACACCAGTTAAAAAACAAAAAGAGAAAATATGAGAAACAAAGATTTTCAAAACAGTAACAAAAGAAAATGAACATATGAAGACTCTATTTAATAATATAATATTGTACTTGGGATTTTTTGTAAAAGAGTAGATTTTAGGTGCTTTTGCCACACACACACAAAATGGGTAACAAAGTACAATGATGGATACATTAATTTGCTTGACTATAATACCCCTTTCACTATCTCAATGAGTATAAAAACATCATGTTTTACATATGAAATATATACAATAACATTTTTTAAAAGGCAATGAAGTAGGCTAATAATGCCTGAGGCAAGAGAAACAGACTGGAAGTCTCCCGTGATTTCCCAGACTATTTCATTGAGAGCATTTCCAGTATGTGACATTAGAAGAGAGACCTGGAAAGAAACTGCTAGTCTCCCTGATTTGACCAAGTGTAGCTGAGAATAAAAGAAGACAAATGTAGCTAAAGCTTGCAGTTCAAATTGCCTAGAGGACAGAGATGCACAGAGAGAGAACTGTAAAGATATATGGAAGGTTTACCTCAAGTTTTCAGGAGAGCACTGACCAGCACCTATATGTGGGTTATCTTCCCAACTCTGAGGGAAGTATCACACAAAAACATTAGAGGGAATATTTTCTGACACTCTCATAAGATTGATAATAATATATATTCCCACCAGTCATACTAGAAAACCTCAAGCTTTATGGAGCAATGTGTAAAGTATACAAGGGTGCTTCAAAGTGTTCATGGAAAAACAGAATTAAGGGGCTGGCTACTTAGCTCAGCTGGTTAGGGTGCAGCCTTATAACTCTGAAATCACAAGTTCAGATCCCTGTAGTGGCCAGCCCCCAAATATATATATATATTTATCAAGAGCTTTTTGAAGTATCTTCACACATAAGACCCTTAGGTCCATGCCTCCATAATGTGGGATAATCAGCCACTGAATGAGCACTGTTCCAAACCTGCCTAACAAAGGCTAAAATAAATATCTGAAGAAATCAAGCTATTTCCAAATAACTGCATCCCAGAAGAAAGCTCAATTATACTTATACAAAAACAAAATATCTAGTATCCACCAAGTTAAAATTCACAAGGTCTGGCATCAAATTAAAGACTACAAGGCAAGCAACACACACACACACAAAATGACTCATACTGAGGAGAAAAATAAATCACTTGAAACCATTCCAG